>NW_024871242.1:1622500-1735000 GCF_019054845.1 Dipodomys spectabilis
CAAAGCTGACCAATTAGAAGGAAAAGAGATAAAAAAAACAAAGTAGAAAGTCTTGACAGCAGGTTAGACCATGCAGAAGATCGAATCTCAGGGATTGAAGACAGCATAGATATTATAGAGAAAGAACATACAACCATCCAAGACAAGTCCAAGAAATATGATAGATCTATCCAACACTTGGAAGACACCATCAGAAGACCTAATCTGAGGATAATGGGTATAGAGGAATGCATAGAGAGAGAAGTTAATGGTCTAGGAAATTTGAATAACAGGATTCTAGCAGAGAAATTTCCAAACATGCAAAAAGTTAGGCCTATTTCGATACAAGAAGCTTTTAGAAGTCCAACTAGGCCAGACCGGAACAGGACATCTCACTAAAACAATATAATCTGCAAAGGATCAATTCAGACCAAGGAAAAGATCCTTAAAGCTGTCAAGTAGAAAAGATCAATCACCTATTAAGGAAAAACAATTAGGATCAGATTTCTCAGCAGAGACAATCAAAGCAAGAAGAGTCTGGAATGATGTATGGGCATGCCCTAAAAACAAACAATTATCAACCAAGAATGCTGTACCCAGCTAAACTCTCCTTCATAACTGAAGGCCAAATAAAAACCTTCCATAGCAAAGAAAAATTGAAGCAATACATCTCCACCAAAACAGCCCTAAAAAATATTCTTAAAGATGTCCTACACATAGAAAAGCAACAAGACCACAATAAAGGCCATGAAACTGCACCCAAACTGAGAATCCAAGAACCATAGGAAGAACCCAGATTTTGCAGCCCTCAAGTAGGTGGATAACATGGCAGGAACTCCGAAATACCTCTCAGTCCTATCTCTTAACGTTAACGGACTGAACTCTCCAATTAAGCGACATAGACTGTCTACTGTCTAGTTGGATTAAAAAACAAGACCCTTCTATCTGCTGCCTTCAGGAGTTACATCTTGCCCGTAAAAACAAACACATTTTCAACGTTAAAGGCTGGAACAAAATCTACCAAGCAGATGGCCCCCAAAAACAGGCAGGAGTTGCAATCCTAATATCAGATAAAATAGATTTCAAATTAAAATTTGTGAGAAGAGATAAAGAAGGTCGCTACATACAAATTAAGGGATCTCTCCTTCAGGAGGATATTACAATTCTAAATATCTATTCGCCAAACAATGGAGCACGCAAATTTATCCAAGAAACACTACTTTCCCTCAAATCCCACAAAGATCCAAAGACATTAATTGTTGGGGATTTTAACACACCACTCTCCCCACTAGATAGATCAACTCGGCAAAAACTCAACAGAGAAACCGCAGATCTAAACAGCTGCATAGATCAACTAGACTTAACAGACATCGACCGAACACTTCACCCAGCAGCATCAGAATACATGTTTTTCTCAGCAGCACATGGAACATTTTCTAAAATAGAACACATTTTAGGCCACAAAGCAAACTTGTCTAAATTCAGAAACACTGAAGTTATACCTTGCATTCTCTCTGACCACAAGGGAATAAAATTAGAACTCAACACCAAAAGCCACCAAAGAAAGTCCGGTATCACATGGAGGCTGAACAACAAACTGTTGAATCACGAGTGGGTCATGGAAGAGATTAGAAAGGAAATTCAAATGTTCATGCTATTCAACAAAAATGAACACACAAATTACCTGCTCCTGTGGGACACTGCAAAGGCAGTACTCAGAGGCAAGCTTATAGCTCTGAGTCCTACATCAACAAATTGGAGAGATCTGAAACCAACAATTTATGACACATCTAAACCTCCGTGAGAAAGAGCATCAAGATAAACCCGAATCCAGTAAATGGAAAGAAATAATTAAAATTAAATCAGAATTAAATGAATTAGAATCCAAAAAAACTATAGAAAGAATCAAGAAAATTAAGAGTTGGTTCTTCGAAAAACTTAACAAAATGGACAGACCCTTAGCAAATCTTATCAGAAAAAGAAGAGAACACACCCAAACAAATAAACTCAGAGATGACAATAGAAACATCACCTTGGAAACAACCAAGATCCAGAACATTTTAAAGGAATACTACTCAAAACTTTATGGTAATAAGTTTGAGAATTTGACAGAAATTAATCATTTCCTAGCAAATATTGACATGCCAAAACTAAAACAAGATGAGTTAAACCACCTTAACAGGCCCATATCAATCTTTGAAATAGAAACAGCAATAAGAGACCTTCCAGCTAAGAAAAGTCCAGGACCAGATGGTTTTACAGCAGAATTTTACAAGTCCTTCAAAGCAAAGCTTACATTAATACTCCTCGAACTCTTCAATGAAACTGAAAGAGAATGTTCACTACCAAAAACATTCTATGAAGCCATCATAACCCTCATCCCAAAACCTGGCAGGGACTCATCAAAGAAAGAGACTATAAACCCATTTCTTTGATGAACATTGATGCAAAATTTCTGAACAAAATTTTGGCCAATCAACTTCAACAATTCATCCAAAAAATCATACACCACGATCAAACAGGATTCATTTCAGGGATGCAAAGCTGGTTCAATATACGCAAATCAATTAATATTATTCATCACATCAACAGGAGCAAAGATAAGAACCACATGGTTACCACAATTGGTGCAGAAAAAGCATTTTACAAGATCTAACACCCCTTTTTTATGAAGGTTCTGGAAAAATTAGGAATCCATGGAACATTCCTCAATACAATAAAGGCTGTATATGACAAACCTACAGCCAGCATTATACTTAATGGTGAAAAACTAAAGCCATTTCCTCTTAACACAGGAACAAGACAAGGATGTCCACTCTCTCCATTTCTCTTCAATCTAGTATTAGAATGCCTAGCTACATCAATAAGACAAGATGCAAACATAAAGGGATCCAAAAAAGGAAAGAAGAAATAAAACTCTCACTCTTTGCAGATGAAATTATCTTGTATTTAATGAATCCCATAGACTCCACTCCCAAATTACTCAAGCTGATTCAAAACTTTGGCAAAGTAGCAGGGTATAAAATTAACCCCCCAATATCTGTGGCTTTTCTGTATGCCAACACTTTGAAAAGTGTGGCTGAAATTAGGAATGCAACTCCATTTGTAATGGCCTCACAAAAAATAAAATACCTAGGAATTAACTTAACCAAGGAAGTGAATGACCTCTATGATGAAAACTTTAAAATCTTGAAAAAGGAAATCAACACAGAACTTAAAAAATGGCAAAACCTCCCATGCTCTGGATTGGAAAGATTAACATCGTTAAAATGGCAATACTTTCCAAGGCTATCTACAAATTCAATGGTATACCTATCAAAATTCCAACTTCATTCTTCAAGGAAATAGAAGAGGCAATCCAAAAATTCATATGGAACAATAAAAGACCCCGAATAGCAAAAACGCTCCTCAATGGAAACACATCAATACCAAATTTCAAACTCTATTATAAAGCCTTAGTAATCAAAACAGCTTGGTATTGGCATAAGAACAGACCTCAGGACCAATGGAATAGAATTGAAAACCCAGAAATGAACCTACAGACCTATAGCCATCTAATCTTCGATAAGGGAGCTAAAACAATAGAATGGAAGAAAGACAGCCTCTTCAGTAAATGGTGCTGGCAAAATTGGTTAACTACTTGTAGAAAACTAAAGCTAGATTCTTATATATCACCCTGCACTAGAATCCACTCCAAATGGATCAAAGACCTCAGAACCAAAGCAGACAATATGAAAACATTACAGGATGGAATAGGAGAAACCCTAGGTCTCCTTGGCTCAGGCCGAAATTTTCTGAATAGCGACCCGGAAACACAACAAATCAAAGAAAGGTTGGACAAATCGCGTTGCATAAAGTTGCAGAGCTTCTGCATGGCAAAGGATGAAGCTAGCAAGATCAATAGAATGCCCACTGATTGGGAGAAAATCTTCACTAGCCCTACAACAGACAAGGGTCTCATATCTAAAATATACTTGGAACTCAAAAAATTAAATCCCCCAACAACAAATCCTCAAAGAAACAACTGCACAATAAATAAGTGGACTAAAGACTTAAAGAGAAACTTCTCTGAAGAAGAAAGAAGCATGACCAATAGACACATCCCTAGCCATAAAAGAAATGCAAATCAAAACAACATTGAGATACCACCTCACTCCAGTTAGAATGGCAAAAATCAAGAACTTTAACAACAACAGATGCTGGAGGGGATGTGGACAGAAGGGAACCTTACTTCATCGTTGGTGGGAATGTAAACTTGTTCAACCACTTTGGAAAGCAGTATGGAAGTTCCTCAAAAGACTTCACATAGAGCTCCCCTATGACCCAGCAATCCCACTTTTAGGCATTTATCCAAATGTTTACAAACAAGACCACACTAAAGCTACCAGCACAACTATGTTTATTGCAGCATTATTTACCATAGCTAAGATATGGAACCAACCCAGATGCCCCTCAGTAGATGAATGGGTCAAGAAAATGTTGTATATATACACAATGGAATTTTCTGCCTCCATCAGAAAGAATGACATACCCCATTTGTTAGGAAATGGAAAAACGTGGAAAAAATAATATTAAGTGAAGTAAGTCAGGCCCAGAGAAACATAGGTCCCATGGTTTCCCTTATTTGAAATATCTAGTATATGTATGAGTCAAGCGGAAAAGGTCAGATAATGTGATGTTAGGAAAATGAACCCTTAGATATGTATTTTAATGTTTTTTTTCTTTCATGCATGTGTTTCTAACGCATTTATAAGATTATTTCTTTGTTGCTTTTTATGTCCCTCCCCCACAGTATAACCCCTGCTTTCACTATATTTGATGTCATTATAACTTGTGGAGGAGATGGGGGAAAAAAAAGTTGTTTAAAGATACAGGTGGACTTGTTGCAACAATGAGAAGTACAACTTGTCATGTCAAAAATGAGCTTTACAAGTTTGGTGTGGGGGTGGGGCTTGGGGAGGGATGGATTTGGTGGAGGGAGGCTGTGAAGGGATGTGAAGAGTAAACAAAGGAGGAGGCTGCAATGCTTTGTAAGAAATGTATGCATTATCCTGCCCATGTAATTGTAACCCCTCTGTACAGTATGTTCACAAATAAAATAAAATAAAGTAAAATTTTTAAAAAAAGGTGAAAAAAATAAAATCATGTCAAACAATGTCTGTTATTCTGCTATCCCCTCCATTATGAAGACCTGCCCATTCCCAGTTTTCACAAAATTTCAAGTGTCTCTCTTAGAATCTATTTGGAAAAGTTCTAAATCACTGACTATTTTTGTAATTTCTGTTATAAGAAACAAAACATTGACACAAAACAATTGAATTAAAATACACACATATGTTGAAGTCACCACAACTGGAAAAACAACTAAAAAAGTAGAACTCTGCCAGGAACAAAAACATGTTCTGCCCAGTATTTTTAAGCACAAAAACCTCAAATACATGTTAACTTGGAGTGGAGCCATAAAAAAACTGTGTCTCTAAAATATGGTTGTGTTAATTTGTAATTAAATACATCTAGATCAACCTAATGTAGGAAACCCCTTGAATGGATCAAATTGTTTAAAACGAATGTGACTGTTTTCGAAGTGAGATCTGCACATATTTAAAAGAATAAAATAACAAAATCAAGGCATACTTAAAAAATTCAGAAAAGCAATGAATAAGTCCAATATTATCCAAATTGAGAACTAATTCCTAATGATTTAACAACAAAAAGTATGCAACTAATAGAATCTGAGCAGTGTACAAGAGTGTATTATATACTTTAAACTATTCCAAATTACACTTTGTAGAAGATTGAATGTGGGTAATCTAAAGGAGAACATTAACACATGATATAAATGATATTAAAAATCTCATGAAAAGAGAGAAGTAGTTCCTGGAAAATAATAGCTTAACAAATGGTGGTCAAAATCTTTCTAGTACTGACAAAATTGCATACCTATTTATTTAGATCCAAAAAAAGACCCCAGTTACTCAAGCTGATTTGAAACTTTGGCAAAGTAGCAGGATACATCTGTAACATTATTTTGGATGTTGAGTCAGGCATGAAATTCATTTCCTCTTTGATCGGACAAATGAATATATGAAAGAATATAACTTCTCCAACTAAATATCAAGACTTAACTAAACATATCACGAGAAAAGTCATTATGTAATCCATATTGCAACTGGGATAAGAGAAAAATCAGTCATAGTGATTCTGTATTTATTGTAAATGTTGATGTTTTTCATAAATTATTCCCTTTAGTTTGCATTTTCAAAATATTGTGTTACATGATGTAGACCTTGGTAACTAATTTTGAATGCGTCCTTAAATTTTGTTCTGTGTTTAATGTCTCTCTTCTATTCCTAACCCATGAAATGATTTTGATTCCAAAAACATTCTAATAACCACTGTTTATAATACAAAAAATCTCATAAGCATGACACCAGTAAGCATTGGTTAACATTTTGATACCAGGGTCTCATGACTTATAAGGCCTATCTGCATGAGTTACATTGTACCTAGATTCCTCATCCTAAATTTATCCACAGTTAAAAAATATTTATATCTTTATTTGTCACACATCAGAGATTAAATCTGAGTATAAAGCCTAAGGAAAACGATAAAGTAAGAATTTAGCTTTTCTGGATATAAAATAAACAAAATGCAGCATAGAGTAACTCACTGGTTTAAAGTCCATCTATCTCATCAAAACATTCTATGCATTACCTTACAATGTGTATTATTCTCATGAAGGAATGGGGAATATGAGAAGAGGACTAACCAAGCACTGTCTTCAAAATATATATAATTTGGATTTATCTCTATATTTCACTATAAACATTTCTGATAAAACTGTTTGAATAATTGATTTATAATATATCCTAGTTTCATATACCAAATTACATTCAGAAAATGGGATATAAAAATATTAACTAAGGAATGTCCTGGCAGAAAAAATGGCACCTCTATACATGTGACACCCAGTTCTGAGGTATTTCATTATGCCTCCATTTAATGAATGTGATTGTTTAAATGTTTCATAAAGTAATCATTAAAAATGATCAGTGTATTATAATCTAATTGTTTACAATTTTATCCTAGAATCATTTATGAACTTCCCATTCAATCATGACATACATCACATTCCATTGGTATTCATATGGATAGGAATGAATTTCTTAGGATCTCCTGCCATTTGGAGGTGGCAGGAACAGGATTCAAACTGTGGGCTCCAGATCCCACCCGAGGATAGGGAACTCACTGGTGTGTTCAAGAATAACAACAAGACCAATGATTAGGCAGGCACCAGTGGCTCTCAAAAGTCCACTTTGATACTTATAAGGTTGTGATAGGAGGATCATGGTCAAAGTCACTCTAGGCAGAAGAGTCCTTTAGTCCAACTTCAGGAGCAACAAAGCCAGAAGTATAGTCATATGACTCCAGTGTTGGAGGGCTAGCCTTCAATAAAGCAGCTCATTGACTGTGCCCAGATCCTGAGTTCAAGGTCCAGGAGTGGCAACAAACAGACATACACAACAATCTGTGCAGCCATCTGCCTAAAGCAGGTCACCCTCAGCAGCCTTTATTTACATTTTATTATGAGGCCAATGCAGGAACAGGCACAAACCAGGCAGGGGAAGAGAAAATTAGGTTTCTTAGAAGCAACCAGTATTCAGAAAATTAAAATTGGGGACATAAAATGGTAGCATAATTATGTAAAAACTACCATTAAGAAAAAGATGAAGGGGCTGGGAATGTGGATTAGTGAGAGAGTGCTTGTCTAGCATGCAAGAAGCCCTGGGTTTGATTACTCAGTAGCACATTCAAGAAAAATCCAGAGTTAGACTTGGATGTCAGGCGGAAAGAAGGGAACACTACCCAGTCATGAGGTCTTCTGCAGTGTGCCAGGACACCAACATGGCCTTCACACAACCACAGAACAGAAAGACTGTATCTTTCCCACTTCTCAGGCAGCCGAGGGCCCCAGAGTCAAGAAGGCAGAGCCAGTTTCTAACTCATGTGCTTGGAGCCAGAAGAGAAAGGGCTCTGACTCTCCTTGGACTGGGGGATTTGCCTTAATGATGTGGAGAATGAAGGAAGGAGCATGGACTGGCAAAGGTAGGAGGGCCTTCAAATCTGACAAATGGAGAGTCAAAAACCCACTCCTGATCTTAGCTATGGTAAATAATGCTGCAATAAACATAGTTGTGCTGGTAGCTTTAGTGTGGTCTTGTTTGTAAACATTTGGGTAAATGCCCAAAAGTGGGACTGTTGGGTCATAGGGGAGCTATATGTGGAGTCTTTTGAGGAACCTCCATACTACTTTCCAAAGTGGTTGAACAAGTTTACACTCCCACCAACAATGAAGTAAGGTTCCTTTCTGTCCACATCCCCTCCAGCATCTGTTGTTATTAGAGTTCTTGATTTTTGCCGTTCTAACTGGAGTGAGGTGATATCTCAATGTTGTTTTGATTTGCATTTCTTTTATAGCTAGGGAGGTTGAGCATTTCTTCATGTGTCTATTGGCCATCCTTCTTTCTTCTTCAGAGAAGTTTCTCTTTAAGTCATGAGCCCACTTATTTATTGTGCAGTTGTTTCTTTGAGGATTTGTTGTTGGGGGATTTGATTTTTTGAGTTCCAAGTATATTTTCGATATGAGACCCTTGTCCATTGTATGGCTAGTGAAGATCTTCTCCCAATCCGTGGGCTTTCTATTGATCTTGCTAGCTATGTACTTTGCCATGCAGAAAATCTGGAACTTCATGCAATCCCATTTGTCCAAGCTTTCTTTGATTTGTTGTGTTTCCGGGTCTCTATTAAGAAAATTTTGGCCTGCACCAAGGCGACCTAGGGTTTCTCCTATTCCATCCTATTCCATCCTGCAATGTTGCTGATTGTCTGCTTTGACTCCAAGGTCTTTGATCCATTTGGAGTTAATTCTGGTGCAGGGTGATATATAAGGATCTAGCTTTAGTTTTCTACAAGTAGTTAACCAATTTTGCCAGCACCATTTACTGAAGAGGCTGTCTTTCTTCCATTCTAGTTTTTTAGCTCCCTTATCAAAGATTAGATGGTCATAGGTCTATAGGTTCATTTCTAGGTTTTCAATTCTATTCCATTGGTCCTGAGGTCTGTTCCTGTGCCAGTACCAAGTTGTTTTGATCCAATCCAAAAGCATGGGAGTTTTTTCCCATTTTCTAAGCTCTGTTTTGAGTTCCTTTTTCAAGATTTTGAAGTTTTCATCATAGAGGTCCTTCACTTCTTTGATTAAGTTAATTCCTAGGTATTTTATTTTTTGTGGGGCTATTACAAATGGAGTTGCTTTCCTAATTTCAGCCCCACTTTTCTCATTGTTGGCATACAGAAAAGCCATTGATTATGGGGGGTTAATTTTATACCCTGCTACTTTGCCAAAGTTTTGAAGCAGCTTGATTAATTTGGGAGTGGAGCCTATGGGATTCTTTAAATACAAGATCATGTCATCTGCAAAGAGGGAGAGTTTTATTTCTTCTTTCCCTATTTGTATCCCCTTTATATCAGCATATAGCAGCATTATTTACCATAGCTAGGATCTGGAACCAACCCAGATGTCCCTCAGTAGATGAATGGATCAAGAAACTGGGGTACATATACACATTGGAATTCTATGCCTCCAGCAGAAAAAAATGACATTGCCCCATTTGTTAGGAAATGGAAAGACTTGGAAAAAATTATATTAAGTGAAGTAAGCCAGGCCCAAAAACCATAGGTCCCATGATTTCCCTTATTTGCAATATATAGTATACGTATGAGTCAAGCAGAAAAGGTAAGATAAGGTGATGTTAGGAAAATGAACCCTAAGATATGTATTTTAAATGTTTTTTTTTCATGCATTTGTTTCTAACACAATTATAAGACTATTTCTTTGTTGCTTTGTATGTCCCTCCCCCACAGTATAACCCTTGCTTTCACTGTATTTTATGTCGGTATAATTTGTGGAGGGGAAGGGGAAAAACAAGTCGTTTAAATAAGGATACAGGTGGACCTGTTGCAACCATGAGAAGTACAAGTTGTCATGTTGAAAACGAACTTTACAACTTGGGGGGAGAGGATTCGGTGGGGGGGAGGGAGGATGGGAAGGGATGGGAAGGGTAAAAAAAGGAGGTGACTACAATGTTTGATAAGTAATGTACTCACTATCTTGCCCATGTAATTGTAACCCCTCTGTACAGTATTTTCACAATAAAAAAACCCCACTCCCTAAGACCAAAGTGCAAGACTCTCTATTGTTAACCTAAAGGTAGCCTGGGGTTCCCTTCACCTGAGGGAGGAAGGTTAATTAGTCATTGTTTGAAGAGGAAGAGAAAAGCCTGATCTTTGTGTAACTCTGACAAATGTTTCATGTTACCCCTCATTGGTGGCCGTGTCTGGAATGAATGAAGTGGTTTTGCAGCTCGCTTACCTGTTGTTTGAGTAAATTCTGCTTCCTAATCCTGTAGGCCTAGGTCTCTTTGCCTAGTCTTGCTTTTGAAACTATTTTCTGCCTTCAAATATTGTTACACTCGATTTCTTCCTGCTAACAGGGCTAGGGCTTAGAAGCTGAGAACTTCATGTGAACCCAGGATTGGTCCATGATTTTTCTTGCCTGCTTTTATAACTCAAGAACTCTAAGAACATTTAGAGTGCAAGTAACTTCTCATTACCAAGGGAAACACAGGAAGCTCTTGAACATCTGACCTGTCAGCAATAGAAGTCAGAGTGTCATAGATGTTCCAGCCTTGGCTGGCTTCATCCTGTGATCCTCAGACTTCAGCCTCCTGAGCTAGGGTGATGGGCATGTGCTACTGGTGCTCTGCTAGGTTCAGAACTGTAATAACATTGGCATTACAAGTCAAGGGCAGCATATTAGGCCTTTCAACATTGGACCTTTCAGACACAAGTTTATAATGCTAGAGTCTGAGAGGCTATGCATATAGATGGGCTACACTTGAACCTTGAGCTCTAACTCCAATTCTGGTGTACATGAACATTCATTTTTCCAGAGAATGTTCTCCTAATTAAAAAATAGGAAAAGTAATTTGCTTAACCCTCACTTTTTTCCAGTTTTGTGTCTCAAACTCAAGCCTGGGCTCTGTCGCTGAGCCCTTCAGCTCAAGGCGAATACTCTACCACTTGACCCACAGCACCACATGTGGTCTTTTTGTGGTTCATTGGAGATAAGAGTCTAACAGGTTTTCCTTGCCTAGGCTGTCTTTGAACTGTGATCTTCAGATCTCAGCCTCCTGAGAAGTTAAGGTTCCTGTTGTGAGATACAGGCAACTGGCCTGCTGTTTTTTGCCAGACCTGTGGCTTGAACTAAGGGCCTGGGTACTGTCTCTGAGCTCCTTTGTCTCAAGTCTAGCACTGTACCACTTGAGCCACTCCACAGCTTCTGGCTTTTTCTGAGTCTGTGTCACTGAGGATTCAAACCTTACCATTCATGCATGCTGAGCCAGCTCTCTACCACTAAGCTACATTTCTAGCCCCACCCTTACAATTTTATCCCTCCACTTGACTATCCCCAAGAAAAGGCTTCTGAGTAAAAATCATCTAAAGAAATTCTTATAGGAATGTTCTAAAGATAAAGAAGACAAAGTTCATACTTGGGAGAGACCCTAAACATGTGAAGATTGTCACAAATGCTTCCATTTAATTATGTATCATGTTTCAACACTTAATAAAATATTAATGAAAAATGAGTCAATGTCCTAAATTATTGTGTATAAATTAATAATAGATGTACAACATGTACTAAATATTATGTGTATAATAATACAAAATACAATAAACAATAAGTAAATGAAAAGTAAAAAATAAAATAAATACAAAATCATACAATAAACAATAAGTAAATGAAAAGTAAAAAATAAAATAAATACAAAATCAATAATAAAAATTATAATTTGTAATAAACATATATATGTAAATATATATCATATATTACACCTATATAGAAATATTTTTCCATTGCAGGGCCTTCATTCAGAAGCTGGCAACTCTAGCCTGAATTTCTTATCCTCAAGGACAGTGAGCTTTGCCTTCACCCATGATGCAAAATAGTTACCTTGATGGTGAGATCAAATCCCAGCAATGATGGAAATACTGGCCCCAGTTCCAAGACAGTGGCTTAATTTTTTTAATGGAAGTAGTTTTGTTTATTCAGTTACGTATTGAACATTAAAAAAAAAAAAGCAGTGTAGAATTTTGCACATCTATCAGACACCTTTCTCTTAACCCCAAAATGCTTGTCTGAGCACTACTTTCTTTCATTATTTTATTGTAAAAATGTTGTACAGAGGGGTTACAGTTAAATGAGTATGGTAATGAATACATTTCCTATTGAGCATTGTTGCCTCCTCCTTTGTTTTCCCCCTACCATTCCTTTCCTCCCATCTCCACAACTACTCCCCCTGCCAAGCTCAGTGACTTAATTTTTATTTTTGGATTTGCATGGGGTTTGAACTCAAGTAGTGGCAAATATGCACTTTCCCTCACATTGGTATATATTTACCAAGACCCTGAGTTCAAATCCCAGGCTAGGAAAGAAAACTGGTAGAAATTCAAAACAAGGGAGCTTTATTTCTTTTTTAATTCAGTTAAATAATTAATTAATATTTTTATTTATTCTGTATTTTGCCAACATGGGGCTTGAACTCAGGTCATGGCAACTCTGCCTCAGCTTCAGTCACCCTAGGGTGGGGCATCCTCCGACCCATAGCCAATCTAGGGATCCTAGGCCCAGAGGGCTTTCAGTAAGAAAAAAAACGTAGCATAGCACAAAAAGTGGCAAGCTGCAGAGGGCTTAGGGTTTTCTGTTTTTTTTCTTTGCACAGTGGCCATCCTGGGTCTGAATAACATGGCTGCAAAGTGGACCTGACCTGTCATATCTGAAGGCTGGCATGCTATCAGGGAATCCATAGGCCAACCTGTGAACATAAGCCCCGGGTTCAAATCCCAGTACTGACACCTACCAATGGCAGGAGATCACAAGAGACTCATTCCTATGAATAGTAATACCAATTGAAAGAGTAGTTCATGTTTTGGTCTAGTCTAAAATTGGATGCAATAATCCTAGGACGCTGATTGATCTTAATTAATAGGTTATTATGCATGAAAAGAATAATATTCCTTCAATGGCGGTATAATAAATGCCTAAGAGTTGGCAGGAATGTCTTAGGTGTCATTCAAACATAGATAGATGGCTCTGGCACTCCTTAATAATATATGTTTATTTGTATACCCCCTTTGCCTATCCATGTATCACTGTTTTGGCCAAACCTGGAGCTGGATCTCAGCACCTGGGAACCACCTGACAGCTTCATTGGCTAGAGGCTGCCATGCTCACAATCATCCATTCATGAATTGGGCTCGCTAAACCCTGAGTTGACATCCCAGCACTGCCAAAAATTTAATGTTGGAGTAAGAAGCCAAGTGTGACACATGTTTTCCTTTTCTGTGAGAGTCCTGAGTTTCAGGCATGACGGAGAACATATTTACAAATCTGGATGCTGTGATGGGACGTAAACAATGTAATAAATGGTAGAGGGGTCATCAGAATCAATGAAATAAATGGTAAATAAATGAATTAAACAAGAAATAATATGAATAACCACACCCAACAAAATATGGTCTGACTAGCTGTATGGAAGTATAAATCCTATCTTTAAAATGGATATAAGGAGTATGTTTTCCAGCCCTGAGGCTTGAATTCAGACTTAGGGAACAGTCCTGACTTTTGTCTTCAAGCATGTTCAGATTCCCTTCCGTCACGGTGCTGCATATTTACCCAGACCTTGAGTTCAAATCCCAGGCCTGGCAGAAAAAGATGTCATGAATTGCAAACCAGGGAGCTAAATATTTTTTTTTAATTGAGGGCTATTGGAGAAGCCATAGTCCCGCACAGCAACATAGGCTTACAGTTCAAATACAGTCATGCCACTTCCAGATGGTGGGAGATCCTAAGAAATTCGTTCCCATCCACAGGAATAATGATGGAATATTGTCACTGTCACAGTTGAATGACATGCTCATGAATGATACTTGTACACAATTAGACTTCATGATTTCAGTCGGCTGATTGATTTTATTTAATATCTTATGAAACATTAAAAGAATATTATTTCTCACCGGGACGCAATAATTTCAGGACACTGATTTACTTAATACTTTATTAAAGATAAAAATAATAACATTTATTTATTTATTCTGGGCCTGGGTTCTCATCAGCTCAAGGCTAGTACCCTATCCCATGTTTTCCCTTATTTGCAATTACTAGTATATGTCTGAGTAAAGCAGAAAAGGTCAGATAAGGTGATATTAGGGAAATGAACCCTAAGATATGTACTCAAATGTTTTTTTTTCTTTCATGCGATTGTTTCTAACACATTCATAAGATTGTTTCTTTGTTGCTTTGTATGTCCCTCCCCCACAGTATTACCCCTGCTTTCACTGTACTTGATGTCAGTATAATTTGTGGAGGGGAAGGAGAAAAACAAATCATTTAAATAGGAATACAGATGGACCCATTGCAAAAAAGAGATGTACAAGTCGTAATGTCGAAAATGAACATTACAACTTTGGTGTGCGGGGGGGGGGGGGGTGGGGGATAAAGGCGCAGGGAGGATGGGGTGGGGGGGCAGAGGGGAGGATGGGAAGGGATGGGAAGAGGAAACAAAGGAGGAGGCTACAATGCTTGATAAAAA
This sequence comes from Dipodomys spectabilis, assembly GCF_019054845.1. Taxonomy (NCBI): domain Eukaryota; kingdom Metazoa; phylum Chordata; class Mammalia; order Rodentia; family Heteromyidae; genus Dipodomys; species Dipodomys spectabilis. The sequence goes on from NW_024871242.1 coordinate 1,637,188, forward strand.
ATGTACTTATTATCTTGCCCATGTAATTTTAACCCTCTATACATTATTTTCACAATAAAAAAATAAAAAAATAATATTAATTACATGGAGGCATAATAAATACCCAAGAATTGGTAGGAATGTAGTATATATAAGTGAACAATGGATAGACATCTCTGTAAATGTATATGTATTTATTAGTGTAGTACAATCTGTGTGTCAATCTGTTCTTATTTTGTCAACCACTGGTACTCGATCTCAGATCCTGGGAACTGTCTATCAACTCAATTTGTTCCCGGATGGCATGCTGACACACACACATTCATGAATTCGGCCCTGTAGGCCTTGAGTTCAGATGCCATCATGCCCAAACAATGAATCATGAAGTAAGAAACTGATGGTGACACATGTTTTCCTTTTCTGTGAAATTCCTGGGTGTCAGGTATAAGTAGAATACATATACAGATCTATATCCTATTTAATCAATGTAACCAATGTTCTATGTGCCATATTAGTCAATAAAATAAACAGTCAATACATGTTGGGTCTTTGTTTGCCCCCAAAAGGTGGATGGGGCCCAAGGAAAGGTAAGTGTGCTACTCGCCATTCCCCAGTCTCCCTTAGGCGGGGAGACATTCAGACACAGTGGGGAGTCAAGTCAAGCAAGAACTCATTTATTACCACACAGCAAGCACCATTTAAAGGGAAAAAATTGTTAGGCATGGAAGGGGAGTGAAAGGAACCAACCAATCACTGTGAAGGTCACACCTTATCATGCACCTAAGCTATATCCAATCAGATTTTAAGGTAAACAATTGGGCTGTGCCCACTCAACTTCCTCTCAGCACCATCATTGCTGCCCATGTGCCCCACAAACACATGAATAAAACAAAAATAAAATTAATAACTACACTGAATGCAATATGGAGTCAACCTATGTATGTAAATATAAATCATATACTTAAAATGTACACAAATAGGATGTATTCTAGTACTGAGGATAGATTTCAGATGTAAGGAACAGACATGAATTTCTTGGCTTCAAGAAGGCTAGCTTCCCCTTTCAAAACAGTGCAACAGAGTTACCCAGACCATGAGTTCCAATCCCAGTCCTAGCAGAAAAAATGGCACCTTTATACTATGTGATGCCCAATTCTTAGGTATTTCATTATGCCTCCATTTAATGAACGTGATTGTTTAAATGCTTCATAAAGTATTGATTAAAATCGATCAGTGTCCTATAATATAATTGTGTATAATTTTATCGTAGAATTATTTAAGAGCTGCCCATTCAATCATAACATACATAATGTTGCATTGGTATTCATATACATAGGAATGTGTTTCTAAGAATCTCTTTCCATTTGGAGGTGGCAGGACCAAGATTCTAATTGTGGGCTCCAGCTCCCACCATTTTAACTCAAGGATAGGGAACTCACTGGTCTGTCCAAGAATTGCAAGACGAATGATTAGGCAGGCACCAGTGGCTCTCAGCAGTCCTTATTGATGTTTACAAGGCTGTGATAGGAGGATCATAGTCAAATTCACACTAGGCAGGAAAGTCCTTGAAATCCCACTCCAACTTCAGTGCCAACAAAGTCAGAAGTAAAGCTGTGTAGCTCCAGTGGTAGAGGGATAGCCCTGATTGAAAGCAGCTCACAACACACATACTCACACATACACACACACACACACACACACACACACACACACACCGCAGTCTAATCATCTACCTGTTTATATATTGGCCATTCCTAGGGCTTGATCTCAGGTCCTCAAATTTGCCTGCCAACTTCTCTTGCATCAGACTGGTGTGCTAACATTTACACACTCATGAAGTGGGCCTGCTAGGCCCTGAGTTCAATTCACAGAACTTCCAAAAACTTAATCCTGGTGGAAAGCCAATTGTCCCACTTGGTTTCTTTATTGGTGAAATTCCTGGGACTCAGGAATGATGTAGAATGCATAGGCAAATCTATGTCTTATGTAATAGGATGCAAAAAATATTTTATGTGTAATCATATTCACTAAAATATATAAGAAACAAAACACAAAATAAAATGAATACACTAACTGCAATATGCAGTAAAAATGTGTAGGTCAATAAAATTCATGTACTTAAAATATATACGAATATTATTTTTTCGAGTGCTAGGACTTGAATTCAGGCCCTAGAAACAGGCCTGACTTTCTTATCTTCCAGAATGGTGATCTTCTCCATCCCCCACAGTGCTGCAGATTTACCCAGACCCTGAGTTCAAATCTCAGGCCTGGCAGAAAAAATGGCACGATTCCAAGCCAAGGAGCCTCATAATTTTTGTATGTATGTAGGGAGATAGGTAGGTCGGTAGGTAGGTAGGTAGGTCGGTAGGTAGGTAGGTAGGTATTTTTCTTTTGTCAAGCACAGGGCTTGAATTCAGCTCATGGCAATTCTGCCTCAGCTTTGATCACTCTAGGCTGGGGTGCAGCCACTGGAACCACAGCCGAATCTGAGTTCCTGGGACCCAGAGGCTGACAAGAAAAAAAATAATTAATGCGACACAGAAAAAAAAAAAAACTGGCAACTTGCAGATGGCTACCAGTTTTACATTTGTTTTCTTTGCTAGGTGACCATCCTGCGTCTGAATGACCTGGTTGAAGAATGTTGGTAACTTGGCATTGCTGAAGGCTGGCGGACTACCAGGGAAGCCATAGGCTAGCATGGCAATATAGGCCCTGTGTTTGAAGCCTGGTCCTGACCTCTACCAATGGAGGGAGATCCTAAGTGTCTCGTTCCTATTCATAGGAATACCAATGGAAGATTATGAATGGCAAGGTTGAAGTAATTGTTTCTGATTGCTACTATATAAATAGAATGATTTTAGGAGGCTAATGGATTTTGATGAATATTTTTGACACATTCAAAGAATACTATTAATTACATGGACACAATAGTTTCAGAACAGTGGTTGATTTAATCAATAATTAAGGATGAAAACAATACTATTAATTACATGGAGGTATACTAAATACCCAAGAATTGATAGGAATGTAGCCTATATAACTGAATAATGTATAGACATCTCTGGTACTCTATAAAAACCAATAATTATTTTTGTTCTACCATCTGCATGTCAATCTGTTCTAATTTTGTCAACTCCTAGAGCTGGATCTCAAGTTCTGTAAATGCTTGTCAGCTCAATATGCCTCAGGCTGGCATGCTGACACTCATCCATTCATGAATTGGGCCTTGTAGGCTGTAACTTCAGATGCCAACACTAACAAAAATTGAATCGTGCAGTAAGAAACCCATGGCAACACATGTTTTGCTTTTCTGTGAAAGTCCTGGGAATCAGGTGTGAAGTTTCATACATAGGCAAATCTATATCCTATGTAATAACTGTAATAACTATTTCATGTGTAATAAGTCAATAAAATAAATGGTAAATAAATGAATAAAACAAAAAATAAGATGAATAAGTACACTAAGCACAATATGGGGTCAACATAAGGAGTTCGATTTCAGGGCCTGGGAAGTGCCTGGCAGCTGAATTGGCTAGAGGCTGCTGTGCTGACAGTCAGCCATTCATGAATCGAGCCTTCTAGGCCCTGAGTTAGATCCCACCACTGCCAAAAAATGTAATCTTGTAGTGAGAAGCCGAGCGTGACACATGTTTTCTTTTTCTTTGAAAGTGTTCGGTGACAGGTAAGATGTATAATTCAGATGCAAATCTATATGTTATGTAATAGGATGTCATAAATAAAAAATGTCATAGGTGGAAGAGTTGTCACTACAATAAATGAAAAACAGACTGAATTAGTAGTGAATCATTCTAGGATAAAATTAGAAACAAAAACTATAGGATGTGGATTAAGTTTAAAATTTTATTAAGTATTACCAGAATAAAAATGTCATGGAAACATAAATATCTAATAATTGGTAGTAACACATGATGCATAATTTAATAATGCATAGACATCTGTCTCATTCTATAACATATGAAATTATGTGTAGGGATGTATGTACATATGTGATAAACAATAATAGGATATTGAGTAATTTAGTTAATGCTTTACTAATTATTAACTGGGACACATCATTAAATGGAGACATAATTTAATAAGTAATAATTGATAGTAATATCTATAAAATAATAATATACAGACATCTTTCTGTGTATATAATGCTTATATATAGCAATCTCTATCTATTTATACCTCCTTCACTCCTGGGGCTCGGTGGTTAAGTGCTCACCTAATGAGCATGAAGCAATGGGTTCGATTCTTCAGTGCCACATAAACAGAAAACCTGGAAGTTCTGCTGTGTTTCAATCAATTGAGTTCTACCCTTGAGCACAAATGCTTAGGGACAGTGTCAAAGCCCTTACTCAAGCCCCAGGACTGCCACCAAAAAGAGGTACTATGTTCTAACTGCAACTATATAAGGACAGTACTTCAAATACCACACGACAGAGCAAGCTAGGAGTTTGGTGCTGACAGCTGCCACCTCACCTGACTTAGCCAGATATAAACTGCTGCAACCCAGCTCCATGGGTACCCCCATCATCCTGGCTTACCCTGGCGTACCCCCGATATCCTGGCCGCTCTGGGGCTTTAAAACCTGGCGGGAAGTCTGCTATACTCTTTGAAATATGGATCGAAGTGGTAGAGTTCTAGCCTTGTGCAAATGTTATTAGAACAATAAGATCCCCAAGCTTTAAGCTCAAGCTCCATGACTAAACCCCCCCCAAATAAAACATCCCACTAAACACTTAGGTGTGAGCTTTTGTGGTTTGTGAAATGTTCCTCAAAGAATGGTGATATTGATTAGAGCACCCTAAGTCTAATGACAGCTTGTGGAACAGAGGTATGTGATGAGTCCTCCATAGGGTACTCTCTGCTGAGTCCTGCACATGGTGCTATGTACCGAGTCCTTCACAGGGTGCAGGGTGCTGAGTCCTGCATTGGTGCTGGGTTCTGATTCTTTCACAGGATGCTGTGTGCTGAGTCATGCAAAGACTGCCATGTGCTGTGTCCTTCACCAGGTGCATTCTTTCATTGGGTCTTTGTAAGATCTCCCCACTGAGATGATTATGCAGACAAGAATATTGAGGCTCAGATATGTCTCCATGGGAGGGACAAAATTATGTATTATTGAAGACTAGTGAGTTGTCTACTACAGACAATTGTTTGTTTTGTTTTTTTCTCAGTAATGAACCTTGAACTAGGGGCCTAAGCTCTCACCCTTACCTCTTGGGCTCATGACTAACACTCCACCGCATGGAGCCATGGACCCCCTTGCAGCAAAGGCCACAGCCTAGGGGTCTATAGCTGATTTCTCTCATCCTGCCTTCTCGGGAAGCTGAGATCTGTGGATCTGGGTTCCAAATTATCCCAGACACAAAAGGTCCTATTAGCCTATTATCTCCAATTCACTACTAAGAAACCTGAAGTGGAAGCTAGGTGCTTGTCACTCATGCCTGTCATTCTAGCTACTCAGGAGGATGAGATCTGAGGATCATAGTTCAAAGCCAGCCTGGACAGGAAAGTCGTTGAGACACTTAGCTCCAATGGGCCACCAGAAAAGCTGAAGTGGCTTTTGGCTCAAGTGGTAGAGCACAAGACTTGAGCTGAAGAGCTCAAGAACAGCTCCCAGGCCCAGACATCAACTCCTACAATAATAAAAAAAAGAAAGAAACAAACTAACAAACATGAAGTATAGGGCTGAACAAACCTGAAGTATGGATCAATAATGTTTCTTTCTTGCTTCTATAGCTCAAGAACTCTAAGAACATTTAGAGTCCAAGTACTTCTCATCACCAAGGGAAACACAGGAAGCTCTTGAACATCCGACCTTTCAGAAGTGGAAGTCAGAGTGTCATAGACTTTTCTGCCCTGGCTGGCTTCACCCTGTGATCCTCAGACCTCAGCCTCCGGAGCTAGGATGACGGGCCTGAAATACTGGTGTTCTCCTATGTTCAGAACTGTGATGACCTTGACAATAAAAGTCAACTGCTTATCACAAAGGGCTTGGGGAGCATATTAAGCCTTTCAACATTGGACATTTAAGAATCCTGTAGGTCACAAGATTAAAATGATAGAGTCTGAGAGGCTGGGCATATGGATGTGTTACACTTGAACCTTAAGCTCTGACTCCAATTCTGGTATACATCAGTGTTCATTTTCCAAAGGATGTTCTCATAATTAGCGAATAGGAAAAGTATCTTGATTAACCCTCACATTTTTTCCCAATTGTGTGTCTTGAACTCAAGCCTGGGCACTGTCCTTTAGACCCTCAGGTCAAGGCGAACACTCAACCACTTGAGCCACAGTGCCACATGGGGTCTTTTCATGGTTCACTGGAGATAAGAGTCTAACAGGCTTTCCTTGATTAGGCTGTCTTTGAACTTTGGTTTTCAAGTCTCAGCCTCCTGAGAAGCTAGAGTTCCATGTGTGAGCCACTGACGTTTCGTCTATTGTTTTTGGCAGTCCTTGGGATTGATCTTAGGTCCTGGGTACTGTCTCTGAGCTCCTTTTTCTCAAGATTAGCCACTTGGGCCACACCACAGCTTCTGGCTTTTTCTGAGTATGTGGTACTGAGGATTAAACCCTGGCATTAATGCATGCTAAGCGAGCTCTTTACCACTAAGCCACATTTCTAGCCCCACTCTTACAATTTTATCCCTTACTTGCCTATTCTCAGGAAAAGGTTTCTGACTATAAATCATTTAAAGAAATCCCAATAGGAAGATGTCCAAAGATTGTATAAAGTTCATACTTGGGAGAGACTCTAAACATGTGAAGACTGTGACAAATGCTCCCATTTAATTATGTATTATGTTTCAACACTTATTAAAATATTAATAAAAATGAGTCAATATCCTAAATTATTGTATAGAATTTTATTATAGATGTGCAAATTGTAATAAATATTATGTGTATAATAATACTAAATACAATAATCAATCAATAAATGAATAAAAGAAAAACAAAATACAAAACCAATAATAAAAATCATAATATGAAATTAACATACATATGTAAGTCTATATCATATATTAAACATGTATAGAAACATTTTTTCCATTGCATAGCCTTCATTCAGGCCCTGGGAACTCTAGCCTGAATTTCTTTTCCTCAAGGACAGTGAGCTTCGCCTTCACCCATGGTATAAAAGAGTTACCTGGACAGTGATCTCAAATCCTAGCAGTGGCAGAAATACCGGCCCCAGTTCCAAGATAGTGGCTTCTTTTTTTTAATGGAAACAGTTATGTTTACTCAGTTCCATACTGAACATTAAAATAAAGCAGTGTGGAATTTGTACAGCTATTCAGACATCCTTTCCTTACCTCTAAAGTGCTTCTCTGAGAATGACATCGTTTCTCTTTTTTTGTACTTTTTTATTGCAAAAGTGTTTTACAGAGGGGTTACAGTTACAGGAGCAAGGTAATGAGTACTTTTCCTATTGAGCATTGTTGATTCCTTCTTCGTTTTCTCCCTACCATCCCTTCCCTCCCATCTCCACAACTACTTCACCCTGATGAGGTCAGTGACTTAGTTTTTCTTTTGTGGTTGGCACGGGGTTTGAACTCAAGTTGTGGCAACTCTTACCTCACATTGCTACAAATTTACCAACACCCTGAGTTCAAATCCCAGGCTAGGAAAGAAAACTGGCAGAAATGCCAAACCAGGGAGCTTTATTTTTTTTATTTAGTTAAATAATTAATATTTTTATTTATTTATTTATTTATTAGCCATCCATGGGACTTGAACTCAGGTCGTGGAAACACTTCCTCAGCTTGGATCTCCTTAGGCTGAGGTGCAGTCTCCAGACCCATAGCCGATCCTGAGATCCTAGGCCAGAGGGCTTTCAGGAAGAAAAAAAAGCTGGAAAGCACAAAAAGTGTTGAGCTGCAGAAGACTGGCATTTTACGATTTTTTGGGGCATGGTGACCATCCTGGGTCTGAATAACATGGCTACAAAGTAGACCTGACCTGCCATTGCTGATTCTGGTGAGCTATTAGTGAAGCCATAAGCCAACCTGTCAACATAAGCCCTGGATTCAAATCCCAGTCCTGACACCAATGGCAGATCACAAGAGACTCATTCCTATGCATGGGAATACCAATTGAATGAGTAGTTCATGCATCCGTCTAGTCTAAAATTGGATGCAATAGTCCTAGGATGCTGATTAACCTATAGTTTATTAAGCATAAAAAGAATAATATTCCTTCAATGGTGGTATAATAAATACCTAAGAGTTGGTAGGAATTTGGTAGGTGTCATTCAATCATAGATAGACGGCTCTGGCACTCTTTAACAATATATATTTATTTGTATACCACCGTCTGCCTATCCATGTATCACTCTTTTGGCCAAACATGGGGGTCGATCTCAGTGCCTGGGAACCACTTGACAGCTTCATTGTCTAGAGGCTCCCATGCTCAATCTCACCCATTCATGAATTGGGCCTGCTAGGCACTGAGTTCAGATCCTCACATTGCCAAGCATGATGGAGAACACATCTACAATCTAGATTCTATGTGATAGGATGTAAACAATGTAATAAATGGTAGAGGTGTCATCAGAGTCAGTAAAAATAAATGGTAAATAAATGAATAAAATGAGAAATAAAATTTATAAACACACCAAACACAATATGGACTGAACATCTGAACATAAGTATAAATCCTATCATTAAAATGTATATAAGAAGTATCTTTTCCAGGACTAAGGCTTGAATTCAGTCCCCCTAGGAGGAGGGAATGGCGGGAGATCCTGAGATACTCGTTTCTGGACCTAGGAAGAGCCGTGGCATGCGAAAGATCTCATCCTTGAATGAGTAGTTCATGCATGATGTGAGTAGGAAATGGTACATAAGACTCATGGGGTATAGATTATTTGTAAAGAAGAGTTGATGAAGCATGACAATAATCATCATATACATGAAATGGATGCATCAGAAAATAGGTACTCACAGATTGGATTTCATCACAGGTCACCACAATCCTACTCTATACAAATATGTACTTATTTGCATTCTACCTTCAGCTTATGAATGGATGACTATTGTGCTCCCCATTCTCCCCACAGTGGGGCTCAAACTCAGGTACTGGAAATGCCTAGCTCTTTGTTGCTCACAGGCTGGTGTGCTCATGTGGACCCATTCACCAATTGTGCCTGCTAGGCCCCGAGTTCAAATCCAAGCCCTGCCAAAAGATTCATCTTTGTGTCAGAAGTCAATTGTTGCATCTATTTTCCTTTCCTGTGCAAGTCCTGGGTCTCAGCTAGGATGCAGAATGCATGGGCCACCCTCTGGTCATGGGAATAAGTTGTTATCCATGTCAGTCCAGTTATACCTGTCATCATATATGTAAGAAAATACACAATACATCCATGAATAGCATACAAAATAAACACAACAAGTACACTCAATGCACGATGCAGTCCAAACACGGATGTGAATATACATCCCATGTTTCAATGATGCATTGAGGACTATTTTTGCCTCCCTGTGGCTTTATCTCAGTTCCTAGGAAAAGCCCATCTCCTTAGTGGCTCACAGTCTGGTGTGATCATGTGGACCGATTGGGCAGTTGAGCCACCTAGGCCCCGAGTTCGAATCCCAGCACTGCCAAAAATTCACCCTGATGTGAGAAGCCAGTCGTTGCACCTGTCTTCCTTTGCTGCGCAAATTCTGGGTCTCAGCCAGGATGACTACACCAAACGCAAGATGCAGCCCACCCATGTTTGGAAATATAGATCCTTTGTTTAATTATGAATTTATGACTATATTGCCCTCCCACCAGGGCTCAATCTCGGGTCCCAGGAATGGCCTAGCTCCTTAGAGGCTCACAGGCTGCTGTGCTAAACATGACCCATTCACCAATTGGGCCTGATAGGCCTTGAGTTCAAATTCTAGCAATGCCAAAAGATTCATTCTGATGTGAGAAAACCAAGGTTGCATATGTTTTCCTGTTCTGTGAATATCCTGGGTCTCATTGAGGATGGAGTATGTTATATAAGCAAATCTATAGCCATGGGAATAGGTTGTCATCCATGTCAGCACAGTTATATCTGTCACCATATTCAATAAAATGCACAATACATCAATGAATAAGACACAAAATAAAAAGAATAACAACACTGAATGCAAGATGCATACCACTCCTGTAGGTAAAGAGAGATCCTATGTTTAAAAAAGGTAGGCTTGCGATTTTGTCCAGTGCTGGGGCTTCAAATCAGGCCCTAGACCAGGCCTGAAATTCTAGTATTCAAGGATGGTGAGCTTCCCCTTCCCCCTCAGTGCAACAGAGCTATCCAAACCTGAATTCAAATCCCAGCGCCCACAAAAGATTCATCCTGCTGTCAGAAGCCAGTTGTTGCACACGTTTTCCTCTCCTGTGAAAGTCCTGAGTCTCAACCAACAAGAGGAATTCATAAGCAACCCTATAACCATAGGAACATGTAGTCATCCATGTCAACAAAGTTATACCTGTCACCATATTTAGTAAAATACACAATACCTCCATGAAATAGAGACAAAATAAGGAGAAGTTCACTGAACACAAGATGCTGTACAAACATGTATGTCAATATAGATCGTATGTTTAAATTACGAATTCATGACTATAGTGGACCAACCTGGCAATCAATGTCAGATCCTGGGAATGGCCTAGCTCGTTAGTTGCTCACAGGTTAGTGTGTTCACCTTGACTTATTGGCCAATTGGTCCTACTAGGACCTGAGTTAAGATCCCAGCACTACCAACAAGTGGATCGTGGAGTAAGAAGCCAAGTGTGAAACTTATTTTCCTTTTCTCTGAATAGCCTGGGTGATCCTGAGAATCCTGGCATGTTGGAGAACATTTCTATAAATCTAGATGCTCTGTGACAGGATGTCATCAATGTAATAAATTTAAGGAGTTTCATCTTAGTACAATCAATGGCAAATAAATGCATAAAACAAAAAATACAAGAACAACCACACCAAACATGTATGGACTGAACATCTATAGGTAAGTATAAATCCTATCTTTACAATGTATATAAATAGTATGTTTCCAGGGCTGGCGCTTGAATTCAGGACTAGTGAACAGGCCTAACTTTCTTACCTTCAAATACAGTGATCTTCCCCTTCATCCACATTGCAGCAGATTTACCCAGATCCTGAGTTCAAATCCAAAGCCTGTAAGAATAAACTGTGTGAATTGCAAGTCAGGGAGCTAAATTTTTTATTTTACTTTTCTCAGTACGGGGCTTGAAGTCAGGTTGTGGCAACTCTGTCTCAGCTTCGATCACCCTCGGCCGGGTGCAGCCACTAGATCTACAGCTGCTTCTGGGATCCTAGACCCCCAGGTCTTTCAGGGAAAGCAATTCACAGAAAAAATGTGGCCTTTTTATGTTTTCTTCCTTTGCATGGAGAATCTCATGGGTCTGAATGACACTGTTGCAAAGGGTACTTCACCTTGCAATGCTGAAGGCTGGCAGACTATCTGGGAAGCCATAGGCCCACATGGCAACATAGGCCCTGATTTCGAATCCCCCTCCTAACACTAACCAATGGCAGGAGATACTAAGAAAATGGTTCCCATCCATAGGAAGAACAAATATTATCAATGTCAAGGTTCAATGAGTTGATCAAGAATGATGCTCCTATAAAATTAGACAGCAACATTTCAGGAAGCTAATTGATTTTATTTAATATTTATGAAGCATAAAATGAATATTATTACTTACAGGAACACAATAATTTCAGGACACTGACTGATTTCATTAATACTATAAGGATGAAAACAATAACATTAATTACATGGACGCATGATTAATACCCAGGAATTGGTAGGAATGTAGTCTATATAACTGAATAATGTATAGACATCTCTGATACTCTGTAAAAACACATATTTTTAGCATACTTCCATCTGCATGTCAATCTGTTCTTATTTTTTTAACCCCTGGGGCTTGAGCTCAGGTCCTGGGAGCAGCCTGTCAGCTCAATTTGCCCCAGGATGGCGTGCTGATACTCAACCATTCATGAATTGGGCCTTGTAGGCTTGTAGGCCGTGAGGTCAGATGCCAGCACTCCCCAAAAATGAATTGTGGAGTAAGAACTTGATGGTGAGACATGTTTTCCTTTTCTGTGAAAGTCTTGGGAATCAGGTATGAAGTGGAATACATATGCAGACCTCTATCTTATGTAATCAATGTAATCAATGTTTTATGTGCCATAATAGTCAAAATAAATGGTCAATACATGAATAAAACAAAAAATAAAATAACTGCACTGAACGCAATATGGAGTCAACATATGTATATAAATATAAATCATATATGTAAATTGTACATGAATAAGATGTTTTCTAGTCGTGGGGATCTATTTCAGGCCTAAGGAATAGACATGAATTTCTTGACTTCTAGGAGTCCAGTTTCCCCTTCCCACACAGTGCAACAGAGCTAACAAGACCAGTTCCAGTCCCAGTCTTGGCAGAAAAATGACACCTTTATAGTATGTAATAGTATAGTAATTCTAAGGTATTTCATTATTCCTCCATTTTATTAATGTGATTGTTTAAATGCCTCATAAAATATTAACTAACATCGATCAGTGTCCTATAACATAGTTGTGTATAATTTTATCCTAGAATCATTCAAGAACTGCTCTTTCAATCATGACATACATCATATTCCATATGGACAAGAATAAGTTGCTTAGGATCTCCTTCCATTTGGTGGTGGCAGGACCAAGATTCCAACTGTGGGCTACAGCTCCCACCACTTAAACCCGAGGATAGGGAACTCACCAGTCTGTCCAAGAACATCAACAAGACCAATGATTAGGCAGGCACCAGTGGCTCTCAGCAGTCCTCCTTGATACTTACAAGGCTGTGATGGAAGGATCATAGTCGAAGTCACCCTAGGCAAGAAAGTCCAACTTCAGTGCCAACAAAGCCAGAATCACTGTGGCTCTAGTGTGGAAGGCCAGCCTTGATCAAAAGCAGCTCACAGACTGTGCTCATATCCTGAGTACAAGGTCTGGGACTGGGAACAAACAGACATACACAACAATCTGTGAAACCATCCAGCTAAATGAGGTCACCCTCTTGAATCCAACTGAATTGGACATTGTTCCCTGGGAAAAGGGCTGGGGGAGCTGCGATTTCTTTTTTTTTTTTTTTAATTTAATTTTATTTGTGGAGCTGCTATTTATTGACTCTGCCCATGCTGCTTGCATCACAGGATTCTGGCCACACCCCCATTCTTTCATAGTTCTTTCTGACCAATGAGATACAAGAATGGTGGCCACGCCCACATTCCATGCTGCCTGGTAGCACCAGGATTCCTTCTGTTAGTTTACACCACTGCCAGCAATTGAGGAAGGTAGAGATGGCTGAGTGGTGAGGAAGAGACTTCAGGCAACTTTGGAATATAGAAGGAAATTGAGATGCCTGCCCGCACCCTGGCTTCCTTCCCTCCTTCCCAAGGTGTGGAATTTCAAAAATCAGGCAATTGCACCCTGCCAGGCCCCATAAAGCCCCAACCTGCTCCCTGGCCCAGGTTCTTTGCTCTGAGGCCATGTGTCTGCAATGCCACTGCCATCACTGCTCGCCCCACCTGGAGCAGCCTAAAGCAGGTTCTCCCAGCAGCACAGGTGAGTGGCTGCCCCCAAACCACCCGTACCCCGGGTCAGACACCCCTCTGGGGGCACCATGACCCCCTACTTGTGTCCTCTCCCTGGCTCTGAGGAGCCACCTTTCTGTCTTGGGCATTTCTGAAACAGAGCCTCAATATAAGCTCTTGCTCGGCTATTCGAGGTCTTCCTATCTGTGACAGGTATGCTTCACCAAACCTGGTCCTCTGGAGTTGGGATGGTAGACATGTAACAACATGTGCAGTCATTAATTTAGAAGGATTATCGCAAACTTTTAGTCCACAGCAGCTGATTCTTTTTCTTCATATTTTTTATAGTGAAAATACTGTACAGAGGGGTTAAAATTACATGGGCAAGATAGTGAGTACATATTTTATCAAGCATTGTAGCCTCCTCCTTTGATTCCCCTTCCCATCCCATCCTCTACCCATCAGCCTACCCGACCCTCCACCTCCCCCTAACAAAGTTGTAAAGTTCATTTTCGACATCGGACTTGTATGTCTCATTGTTGCAATGGTTCCACCTGTAATCCCTATTTAAATGATTTTCTTTCCCTTCCCCTCCATAAATTATAACAACATAAAATACAGTGAAAGCAGGGATTATATCGTGGGGGAGGGACATAAAAAGCAACAAAGAAATAAACTTATAAATGTACTAGAAAAGATGGAATGAAAGTAAAAATTTTTGAATACATATCTTAGGGTTCATTTCCCTAACACCAACTTATCTGACCTTTTCTGCTTGAGTCAGACATATACTAGTTATTGGAAATAAGGGAAACCATGGGACCTATGTTTCTTTGGACCTGGCTTACTTCACTTAATACAATTTTTTCCAAGTTTTTCCATTTTCTCAGAAATGGAGCAATGTCATTCTTTCTGATGGAGAAATAGAATTCCATTGTGAATAGGTACCACATTTTCTTGATCCATTCATCTACTGAGGGGCATCTGGGTTGGTTCCATATCTTAGCTATGGTAAATAAGGCTACAATAAACATAGTTGTGCTGGTAGCTTTAGTGTGGTCTTGTTTGTGAACATTTGGGTAAACGTCCAAGAGTGGGATTGCTAGGTCATAGGGGAGTTCTATGTGGAGTCTTTTGAGAAACCTCCATACTACTTTCCAAAGTGTTTGAACAAGTTTACACTCCCACCAACAATGCAATAAGGTTCCCTTCAGTCCACATCCCCTCCAGAATCTGCTGTTATTAGAGTTCTTGATTTTTGCCATTCTAACTGGGGTGAGGTGGTATCTCAATGTTGTTTTGATTTGCATTTCTTTTATGGCTAGAGAGGTTGAGCATTTCTTCATGTGTCTATTGGCCATCCTTCTTTCCTCTTTAGAGAAGTTTCTCTTTAAGCTTTTAGCCCACATATTTATTGGGCAGTTGTTTCTTTGAAGATTTGTTGTTGGGGGATTTAATTTTTTGAGTTCCAGGTATATTGTAGATATGAGACCCTTGTCTGTTGTATGGTTAATGAAGATTTACTCCCAATCTTTGGGCTTTCTATTGATCTGGCTAGCTATGTCCTTTGCCATACAGAAGCTCTGCAATTTCATGCAATGACAATTGTCCAAATTTCTTTAATTTGTTGTGTTTCTGCGTCTCTATTAAGAAAATTTCAGGCTGTGCCAAAGAGACCTAGGATTTCTCCTATTCCATCCTGTAATGTTTTCAGATTGTCTGCTTTGTCATGGAGGTCTTTGATCCATTCGGAGTTGATTCAGGTTCAGTGTGATATATAAGGATCTAGCTTTAGTTTTCTACAAGTAGTTAACTAATTTTGCTAGCACCATTTACAGTAGAAGCTGTCTTCCTTCCATTGCATTTTGTTAGCTCCCTTATCGAATATTAGAAGGCGATAGGTCTGTAGGTTCATTTCTGGGGTTTTAATTGTGTTCCATTGGTCCTGAGGTCTGTTCTTGTGCCAGTACCAAGCCATTTTGATTACAATTGCTTTGTAGTAGAGTTTGAAATTTGGTATTGATATTCATCCAGCACTGTTCCTTCTGTTGAGGATTGTTTTTGCTATTTGGGGTATTTATTGTTCCCTATGAATTATAGGATTGCCTCTTCTATTTCCTTGAAGAATGAGTTGGAATATTGATAGATATCGCATAGAATTTGTAGATAGCCTTGGGAAGTATTGCCATTTTCACAATGTTGATTTTTCCATTCCAGGAACATGGATGGGAGTTTTTGCCATTTTCTAAGATCTGTTTTGATTTCATTTTTCAGGTTTTTAAAGTTTTCATCATAGAGGTCCTTCAGTTCTTTGGTTAAGTTAATTCCTAGGTATTTTATTTTTTGTAGGCTATTACGAATGAAGTTGCTTTCCTAATTACAGCCACACTTTTCTCATTGTTGGCATACAGAAAAGCCATTAATTTTTAAGGGTTAATTTTATGCCCTGCTACTTTGCCTAAGTTTTGAATCACCTTGAGTAATTTGGGAGTGGAGTCTATGGGATTCTCTAACTACAAGATCATGACATCTGCAAGGAGGGAGAGTTTTACTTCTTCTTTCCCTATTTGGATCCCCTTTGGGTTTGCATCTTGTTTTATTGCTGTTGCTAGGCATTCTAATACTAGATTGAAGAGAAGGAAAGAGCTTGGATATTCATGTCTCGTTCTTAAGTTAAGAGGAAATGGCTTTAGTTTTTCACCATAGAGTATAGAGCTGGCTGTATTGTATTGAGGAATGTTCCATGGATTCCTAATTTTTCCAGAACCTTCATCATAAAGAGGCGTTGGATCATGTCACTTGACTTTTTGTCATCTGTTAAGTTAACCATGTGGTTCTTATCCTTGCTCCTTATCCTTGACGTGATGAATTATATTAATTGATTTACGTATATTGAACCAGCTTTGCATCCCTGAAATGAAATCTGTTAAATGATGAATTGTTTGAATGAATTGTTGAAGTCGATTTGCCAAAATTTGTTGAGAAGTTTTGCATCAATATTCATCAAAGAAGTGGGTCTATAGTTCTCTTTCTGTGGTGAGTCCCTGTCTGGTTTGGGGGTGAGGCTTATTGTGGCTTCATAGAATGAATTCAGTAGTGAACTTTCTCTTTTAATTTCATTGAAGAGTTGAAGTAGTATTGGTGTGAGCTATGTTTTGAAGGCCTTATAGAATCCTGCTGTAAAGCCATCTGTTCCTGTGCTTTTCTTAGATGGGAGGTGTGTTATTGCTGTTTCTATTACAATGCTTGATATGGGCCTGTTAAGATGGTTTAACTCATCCTGGTTTAGTTTTGGCATGTCAATATTTGCTAGGAAAAGGTCCATTTCTGCCAAGTTCTCAAACTTATTAGCATAAAGTTTGGAGAAGTATTCCCTTGGAATGTTCTGAATCTTGGATGTTTCTGTGGTGATGTTTCCATTCTCATCTCTCAGTTTATTTATTTGGGTGTGTTCTCTTCTTTTTCTGATAAGATTTGCTAAGATTGTCAATTTTGTTAATTTTTTCAAAGTAACAACTCTTTGTTTTGTTGATTCTATAGTTTTTTTGGATTCTAATTCATTTAATTCGGATTTAATTATAATTATTTCTGTCGGACTAATGGATTGGGGATTATCTTGCTGCTCTTTTTTAAGGAGGCTCAGATGTCTTATCAAATGGTTGGTTTCAGATCTCTCCAATTTGTTGATGTAGGAGATCAGAGCCGTAAACTTGCCCCTGAGTACTGGCTTTGCTGTGGCCCAGAGGAGTGGGTAATTCCTCTGTTCATTTTTTTTGAATATCATGAACATTTGAATTTCCTCCATGAGTTACAGGAATTTCTTTGGTGGCTTTTGGTGTTCAGAAATAATTTTATTCCCTTGTGGTCTGAGAGAATGCAAGGTATAACTTCAATGTTTCCTAATTTGGACAAGTTTGCTATGTGACCTATAATGTGGTCTATTTCAGAAAACATTCCATATGCTGCTGACAAGAACATGTATTCTGATGCTAATGGCTGAAATATTTGGTAGATGTCTGTGAAATCTAGTTGATCTTTGTAGTTGTTTAGATCTGTGCTTTCTCTGTTGAGTTTTTGTCTAGTTGATCTATCTAGTGGGGAAAATAGTGTGTTAAATGCCCCAACAATTAATGTCTTTGGATCTATGTGGGATTTGAGGGAAAGTAGTGTTTCTTGGATAAATTTGAGTCCTCTGTTATTTGGCTAATAGATATTTAGAATTATAATATCCTCCTGAAGGAGAGATCCCTTAATTAGTATGGAGCGACCTTCTTTACCTCTTCTCACGAATTTTAATTTGAAATCTATTTTATGTGATATTAGGATTGCAACTCCCACCTGTTTACGAGGGCAGTTTGCATGGTAGATTTTGTTCTAGCCTTTCACATTGAAAATGTGTTTGTTTTTATGGGCAAGATATGACTGCTGAAGGCAACAGATAGAAGGATCTTGCTTTTTAACCCAACTAGATAGTCTATGTCACTTAATTGGAGAGTTAAGTCCGATAATGTTGAGAGATAGGACTGAGAGGTATTTGGGACTTCCTGCTCTTTTATCCACCTACTTGGGGATGAGGCAACTGGGTTCTTCCTGAGGTTATTGGATTCTCAGTTTGGGTGCAATTTCTTGGCCTTTATTGTGGTCTTGTTGGTTTTCTATGTGTAGGACATCTTTAAGAATGTTTTGTAGGGCTGGTTTGGTGGAGATATATTGTTTCAATTTTTCTTTGCTATGGAAGGTTTTTATTTGACCTTCAGTTATGGAGAGTTTATCTGGGTACAGAATTCTTGGTTGATAGTTGTTTGTCTTTAGGGCATGGCATACATCATTCTAGGCTCTTTTTGCTATGATTGTCTCTGCTGAGAAATCTGAGGTGATTCTAATTGGTTTCCCTTTATAGGTGATTGATCTTTTCTCCTTGACAGCTGTAAGGATCTTTTCCTTGGTCTGAATTGATCCTGTGTGGATTATAATGTGACAGTGGGATGTTCTATTCTGTTCTGGTCTATTTGGAGTTCAAATAGCTCCTTGTATTTGAATAGGCCTATCTTTTTGTATGTTAGTGAAGTTCTCTGCTAGAATCCTGTTAACCAAATTTCATAGACCATTAACTTCTGTCTCTAGGTTCTCCTCTACAGCCATTATCCTCTGATTAGGCCTTCTGATGGTGTCTTCCAAGTGTTGAATAGATCCATCATATTTCTTGGATTTGTCTTGGATGGTTGTATTTTCTTTCTCTATAATATCTAGACTGTCTTCAATCCCTGAAATTCGGTCTTCTGCATGGTGTAACCTACTATCAAGACTTTATACTTTGTTTTTTATTTCTTTTTCTTCTAGTTGGTCGGCTTTGATGGCTTCAAATTCTTCGTTGGAGCATTGTTTTATATCTTGTATGAACTTCTTTAATTCCTTAATTTAGTTTTCAGTGTTTATTCTCAAATCACTTAGTTGATTGCTTATACCCATTCCTTCTGTTTAGTTCCATTCAGCATTCCCTTTGTGGTCTCCCTGACTTCTTTCAGTTCTCTGTTTATGGATTCCATGAATGCCTTTAGTGATCTTTCTGCATTCTAATCCAGCTGTATCAATTTCTGTATTACTCTTTGCTTAGCTTCTTCACGTTCATGCAGTTCCTGTAGTTCTCATTGATTGATCTCAGTCTTCTCATGACATTCCTTTATTTCTCTTTGAGTGTTCTCAAGCTGCTCATGCAATTCCTGTATCAATAGTTGAGTAGCTTCCTCATGCTCATGATATACTTGTATTAACCTTTGTTTTGCCTCCTTTCTCTCCCTATCACGCTCATTCAGAGTCCTTTGCAGGTTTTCAATATTTTCATTTACCATGTTTACCAGTAGTGTTTGTAGAGCTTTTTCGGAACTCTCCTCTGGATTATTCATTATCTTTTCTGTCCCCTGATTATCATGAGTGGGAGTTGAGATAGCCGGACTTGCCTTTTTTCTTATGTTTTTCCCGGTTGATCTGCCCATTTGAGATGAAAGTAATGCCAGTTTTCTGCTAGCACACTATTTTAAGGCAAGCATCAAGCAAAGTCTGTAGTTGCAAAGTCAAAAATCTGAAAAAATCTAGATCAACAGGTATACCTATTCAACATCAAACAACTATGTATTAATGGGCTACGAACCGCAAAGAAGTATTTGGCAAACAGAAATTATTAAGTTAGGGAGAGATATGGGTAAAAATAGGCATATAGGGATGTGGAAAGGCTGTGGGAGAGTTAACTTAACTCAATCCTAATCTCAAAGCGGGAAATAGGTTGGACAGAATGATAGTAGAGAGACAGAAAATAAGAAGAAAGAGAAAGAAAAAAGACAAGAAAAAATAGAAAAACAAAAATTAAAAATTAAGAAGTGCAACACTTAAAAATTATGCAAATTGACAACGTAATATTCAGAGAAGAACGTGGATAGAATAAGAGAAGGGGAGGGATAAAAAGGAGATGTGAAAAACTTAAAAATAAAAATGCTTAAAATATTATATAGGCATAAAGAGGTAGTACTGCTATTAAGGAATTTAAATCTAATAGGTTTTAAATAGAGTAATAAATTTCTGGATTAAGCGTGTACACAAAGCGGCCAAGGTCTATTAATCAACTATTGGCATATCTGAAGATGAGCAGAACAGCAATTATGTCACGCAAAGAAGAATGAAAAAGAAAAAGTGAAAAGAATGAGAAGGAAAGAAAAAAGGATCAAATGGTCAGTAGAGCTAAACAAAAAATTAAAAAAAAAGTACACACACATATACCTCTAAAATAAAAATTATAATAGGAAGAAAAAAAGTTAATAGAAAACAAAAAAAATGTTAAAAATTAAAAATTGAAAAAAACTTTTAGAAAAAATTTTTTATAAAGGTACAAAAAAAGAGTTCTTTGATTTTTTTTGGCAGGGGGATGGGAGGATCCTGTCTCTCCCTGTGTCCTTAACCTGTCTCTTGTTGGAGTGTCTGGTCTGCTTGTGGTTTTTGATTTTCCTGTGGCTTGAATGGTTTCTTAAGTCAGTTATGGCAGGCAGAAAAATCACAGCAGATGATTCTTGACCACAGGTGAAGCTCTGGGTAGGGTCGCAACCATTGAACCTCATTCTCCTCACAGTACAGTTGTGAGGAAAAAAGGGATTTATACAGAGGGATCACTGAAGCATGGCTAGGCACAGAGAGAGTGGCCTACAGAGAAGGTTCTTGGCAATTCTGTGAGCAAATTACAGGAAGATACCCGGAAAGGGCTCAGGTGGGCCCTGTTATTAATGGTGCAACAGATGTGGGATTATCAAACAAAACATGGCTCTCTTTCATCATTACCCTATCCCCAGGAGGAAGAGGATCCTTCACTGTGTTGAGTTTTGCAGCTGGCAAAACCAAGGCACAGAGAAGCAAGGTGACCTACTTATGACTTCAACTTCACAGGAAGCTCTGCCTGACATTGCTACCATGCTCCCTAGGACAATGGGTGCTATTCAGTCCAGTTCTTGTGTTAGGAAGTTCACTTCTTTTCAATCGTGGGGCTGGAACTCTAGGCCTGGGTGCTGTTCCCGAGAGCCTCAGCAAAAGGCTAGTGCTCTACTACTTGAGCCCACAGCACTACTTCTGATTTTCCGGTGGTTCTTTGGAGATAAGAGTCTCACAGAAGTTCCTGCCTGGGCTGGTTATGAACCATGATCCTCATATCTCAGCCTCCCGTGTAGTTAGGGTTAGAATTCTGAGTTACCGGCACCAGACTTAAATGCAATTCTGACTTTTTTCTCTCACTTTCCCAAGACCTGGTTGAATGGGTGCTGGAAGAGGGGCCCCAGCATCCCCAAGTGGTTGGAACCCAAGGTGGCCCTCTCATTCTGGAGGTGGGCTGTGGGTTAGTAGCTGTCTCGCTAGCTTGTTGAAACAGATTCATGAGATAAGCCCTTCTGTTCCCTGGCTAGACCGTGACAGTTATTCATTGTCCATCCAGCCTTACTAGACTTACTGTATTGTATTGCTTTCTACATCATTTTATAGCACAAGGCCAAAATAATGATATATAGTTACGGAATGAAAATGTAATGCCATCTTAAGAAAGTTATCTAGGGCTCTGGGAATTTGGCCTCATGGTACGGTGATTGTCTAGCAGCCATGAAACCCTGGGTTCATTCCTTAGTAACACATTAAAAAAAAAAAAAACACTGGAAGTGGTTCTGTGCCTCAAGTGGTAGAGTGCTAGCCTTGAGCTAGGAAAAAACCTCAGGAAAATTCCCTACCCCTGAGTTTAAGCCCTTTGACTGGAAAAAAGAACAAAAACAAAACAAACAAATAAAACATTTAGTTAGTAAATGCAAAATAAAGAACCCATACTTACAATATATAATTGCTTCTTCCATACTGACACCTGACAACAGTCTCTAATTTATGTACTTTACTTATGTTAGGATACAGTGTTGAAAAAAGTTTTGTTCATTAAGTCACAGCAATTAATGCCAGGAATGTGCTTAGATGTCAGGTAAAGTTTAATTCTGGAAATTCAATGATTCCAGGATTTGTGTCGTCACTGCTAATCACAAAGAGAAGGGTAGGCTAAGTGTGATTTGAAATCTTTTTGGTGAGTTATGAAACCAAAATGGCAGAGGCTAATTAATAGTTGTGAAAGAAAATAAGGAATAACTCCAGATAGAAGGACTAAATGATAGTAATTAAGGTATACCAGAAACTGTTCTAGAGAACCATTTTTAGTTATTGTAGAACTTGTTGTCAACTAGGCTTTTCCTCATTGCTTTTAGCATTCTAAATCTCTTAGGCTAGCTCTTAGTGTCTGTGTGATAAATGTATCTCCTTCTATGCTATTCTTTCATACCTTATCTCTTTTGTTTTCTAAAAATCTCATTCTTTCTATATTTCTCTATGAACATTTCCTGATACTAAATAGACCTATACAGATGGCAGAGGATGCTAATGTAAGGGTCCCAAAGCTCATCAGTCATTAATGTAACAAAATGGAAAAGGAGGAATTATTTATTGCTACTTCAATTTTTCTGAAATGCTGCAATGTAATCATCTGGTTAAAATTACCATTCTTTGACTACACAGTGTCATTCAGTGCACATAAATGCAAAAATGAGCCAGGTGCTGGTGGTCTACACCTGTAATCCTAGCTACTAAGGAGGTTGTGACCAGAGGATTGTGGTTCAAAGCCAGCTTTGTCAGGAAAGTCCATGAGACCCTAACCTTCAATTAAACACCAGAAACCAGGAGGTGGTGCTATAGCTAATCACCCAGGATCAGAGTTCAAGCCCCACAAGAACAAAAGTGGTGAAATATGACTTTAAGTTTCCCCAAAAGGAATGACAAGATCAATAATATTCCCAACCAAAAAAAGAAATCCAAAATTATTCAGTGCACCTACTTTTGCTGAATTATGTTATGGATTCTTTGCTGGACATATTCCCTAAAACCAAATCCTTTAACTAGGGATACACGTGGACCCATTGCAACATGAGATGTACAAGTCGTTATGTCGAAAAACGAATTTTACAACTTTGGTGTGGGGGGGAATCAGATGGGGGGGGTATATGGGAAGGGATGGGAAGGGGAAACAAAAAGGAGGCAACATTGCTTGATAAGAAATGTACTTGTTATCTTGCCCATGTAATTGTAACTTCTCTGTACGGTATGCTCACATAAAAGAAAGAAATAATGGTCAAATATTAGCTTTACAATAAACTTCATCTAATATTTCTCATTTGAAAAGAGAAGACTGTACAGTTGATGTCACTTGGCTTTCTTACTATCTTAGTTCAAAGCCAACCCAGGCAGGAGAGTCTGTCAAACTCCTATCTGTAATTACACAGCAAAAAATCGAGAAGTGGAGTTTTGGTTCAAGCAGTAGAGTACTAATTTTTGGGGGCTGGTGGGCAGGAACAAAAACTGTTCAGGGACAGGGTCCAGCCTCTGGGTTCAAGCCCCAGAACCAACATAAACTAAACAAAAAAGCAAACAAAAAAAACAGATATTTCATTGGGACCCTCCTTAAAGGAGTACTGGTCTGAGAAGTGGCTCCTTTTGCTGATCATACGCACTGGATGCTCTTTTGGAATCCTTATTGCTCTGGAGAACTCAGGACCAAACTAAAGGAATTGATAACTGACTCCTGCAATAAAAGAATCATGTCAGGAGTGAAATATCCATCCATAAAACACTTTAAAACCTCCATGTCTTTGTTTCTTTGCAGTAGAATTTTTGGGGGGGCATCCAGTCGTGGGCCTGAACTCGGCCTCGGTGCTTTTCCTCAGGTCTTCAACTCAAGGCTAGCACTCTACCACTTGAGCCACAGCACCACTTCTGGCTTATTTTTGCTTATGTGGTGCTGAGGAATCGAACCTAGGGCGTCAGGCATGCAAGGCAAGTTCTCTACTACTGAGCCACCTTTCCAGCCCCAGCAGTAGAACATATTTAAAACAACGTTATTTCCTTTTGTTCTATGCTGGCCATCAAATGGCACATTATTTCTTTTTGTAATTCTCTCAACAAGAAGTTTCCAGAAAAATTATATATGAGTAAAAACACACTAGAAAAAGTCAAGGACAGAGTTTTCTTCAAGCCTTCGGATTCTCTTCTTTTACAGTAAAAAGGAAAGCACAAGTTAACTTGAACTTTGTCAATCCTCTATGTTCCATTCTTCTCCTGGGATCAGTTTCCACATCCAGTAACAGTTACTTCCAGGAACAATCTATGGTGCTGCTTGAGATATAGTGAATGATTTCTGGCTTCACCGAAATAACACAAGGACATCTTTGGACCTGAAGTAACACGAGTTTCAGAGACAACTTAGTAAAGAGAAAATATGAAATTTATATTGCTTATAAATACATTATCCATGAGTATATTGAGTTCAAACATTGTAAATTCTCTGTAAATTAAGGTGAATTTTAAAAGGGAAGATGTTTCTCAGATTTTTTTTTTTGTGAGTGTATGAGATGCGCATTATTTCCCAAGTGTACATGAATTTGATAACTCACGTTAACTATAGCAATAATAAGAGAAAGAGAAATTCTGTGTTTAACTATAAGGGTTCAATACACTATAGAAGACTCTACGAATAAGACCACTTTGAAACAATAAAGCCAAGTCCAGATTTATGAGAGTGATATAGAGAAAGCATTACTCCTACGTGGAACAGGAAGTATGAGGCCACTCCCTTTCTAAATCATGCTTGCTAATGACACAACTTTGTAGAAAGTAGAATGGAAGAATAATTCTGTTTTCAATGCAAGTCAGATATAAGAGTATAGACTTAATTGGAAAAAAAGTCCATCTTGAGATAGCAGGGATTATACTAGCTATGAACTGGTAGATAAGATCACATTTTTTTCTTTCCTTTACTTATATATTGTTTGTTGGTGGTGGTCTTAGAACTTGAACTCGGGGCCTGGGCACTGTCCCTCTGCTATTCAGCTCAAGGCTAGCACTCTACCACTTGAGTCATAGTGCTGCTTCCAGTTTTCTTGCAGTAAATTGGAGAAAAGTGTCTCCGGGACTTTCCTACCTGGGCTGGCTTTGAACCCTAATCCTCAGATCTCACCACCACCCAGCATAGTATCACATTTCTAACAGTGTACACTCAGCATATGTAATGTTTATGGTCATCTATCTTTATATGAATTCTTGATTTAAAAATCTTTCTTACAGCTTAGACTTTACACTCACAAAAATGTTTGTAGTTTAATAGTTGATTCTACTGGACAAATAAAACCTAAGAATGTAAAGGAGTCTGGGAAGTTCAGTTTGCATCCTGCCTGGGCAGAACAGTCTTTGAGAAACTATAATTAACCAGCCAAATCTGGATTGGAAGCATGGATCAAGTATTGGAATACCAGGCATGAGCAAGTTTGCTGAATAAGATCTTGACGCTTTTGCATACATACATACAATCATACACATATATATACAGAGACACTTATATGTGCACACACAAATACACATATGAAGCAAGTCTCAGAATATGTAGAAAAGTTAGAAAACAATAGAAAATATGTCCTGAGTAAGACTAGAATCAAGTGATAATTTTTAAAATTAGAAAATCCTCAAGCGAACTTTCTTCAAAAAAGTTTGAGAAAATTACATAGATAGGGGTAAGAGATAGTAAGAAAGCCAAGTAATCAATACTAAAAGGATTAAATCCATGGAGAAATGAATCAGAGACCCCGCAGGTGCATTTGAAAATGTTCATATCCTGTCTCAAATGTAAGAACATCTTCGAAAATAGTACATGAACAGTCTGAGAAGTTTAGTTGATAATATAACTGGAGAAGATCAGAATTGCTAGTCTATATATAGATTAAATAAACCAAGAAGGGCCTGGGAAGGTGGCTCAGTGGTAGAGAGGTTGCGTTGCATACATGAAGCCCTGGGTTCCATTCCTCAGCACTACATAAGCAAAATGAAAAAAGCCGGAAGTGGCTCTGTGGTTCAAGTGGTAGAGAGCTAGCCTTGAGCTGAAGAGCTGAGGGACAGCACCCAGGCCCAGAGTTCAGGCCCCATGATCGGACCCAAAAATAAATAAATATATAAATAAATATATAAATAAACCCAGAAACTATGGTGAGGCTATGTGATACAAGCCTTCAATTCTAGCACTCAGACCGACAGGAGATTAGAGACTGGAATTACATAGTGATACCTTCCCTGGACCAAGTAGTATAATTTTGTCTTAATAAAAGAAACCAAACAAGTTGGAAATTTGGGCTCATTTTGTCATTATGTTTTGAGAAGTCATTTCCTATTGAAATGCAACTCATATATAATTCTCAGTTTTGCTTTTAAATGCTCTCTTCATTACAGAACATTCCTAGATGCAAAATGGCTCATGATTCCCATCCAAAATTTGAAAAAGTAAGTAATTATCATTCTGTTAGATTCCAAGGAAAGGATGAAGGATTACAAAAGCTTAAGCATGGAGGAAAAGCAAAGTTCACCTAATGTAGGACTTTATCCACCTTCCTAAATTAGAGTTTAGACTTCAAATAAATATTTTGGTTTTGTTTGTAATTTCATATTCTATAGGATGCTACAAAATTCTTTTTAAGTAGCGTGTTTAATTGACAAATTTACAAATGTTTCTTGCATTCAATTTGCCTAGCATATTGTCTCAAGATAGTTACAATTAGAACTCAGTTAATAGATAATTCCAACAGTTCCTGTATAAAATGATAATGTGCCACGCCTATTCCAGTGGAGTCTGCTTAGCATGGGAAACCAGCTTTCAGACCTGAGAATGAGGCTTCAAAGAGACCTATCTCTGAGAATGGGACTTCACCAAAGTCTAGCTCAGAGAATGGGGCTTTACAGAGACCTATCTCTGAGTATTGGGACTTCACTGAAGTCTACTTCGGAGAATAGGGCTTCAAAGAGGCCTACCCCTGGAATGGCTGGCAAGCCCCTGGGAAAGATGTGTTTCTGTTCTTGCTTTTCTTTTCCTCACTGTATAAGAGTGCCTATTAATCTTTTACTGTTCCTGATGCTCATTGTACTTACTCATGCTCAACGTTCCTTTATTCAAAGCTCTTTCTTAAGAGTGTTGACGACTCCAATATCTGATGAGTGTCTTAAAAATATGACTAACTCACCAGAGTTAAGTGCTACCCTGGAAGCCCCTCTTATGGAGGCTAGTAGACAAGTCATAGGTAAATATAAAAGTATTGGGGGTTTCACGATGTGACTTCAGCAGAAGGAATTGTCTGTAAGAGATTTACAAGAAGCTGTAGGTGCGGCTAGAACAGAAAGAATGTATGGCAATTGCTGAGATAACTACTTAGGAGAAAGAACTTCCTGTTACTCTCTTTCATTTACTAAGAAACTTGCTAGATCTAGGCCTCCGTGACCTTACTATTAAAGAAGGAACAGGAAAGATCTTATGGGACAGTTAAGGCCTCTATAGAAATAAGGTAATGGTTACTTGGTGACAAACATGGAAACCCATTATATTTCTTAGAGATAAGCCGGAAACAAGTGTCTATCAGGCGACCAGCTGGTGACCACCCAAGAATGAAGCCCTGCAGCAAGATTGTGTAACCTTTTGCCCTTTCTCACGGAGACTTTTTGCTATAAAAGTTTGTTATCCTCTGCATTAAATCGCACTCAGCATCCACTCCTCTTGTGTGTGAGTTGTCTGTTTGCCATCTCCCCACCTATTCCAGTTCCTCCACTAGGTGTCCTCCGTCTTCCCGACAGAGCCGTTCCGAGGCAATAATGTAAATAATGTACACTGAGTTGCCAAGAAATGGATATTAATTTATAAATTTAGAAAAAGAGCAATTTTTTGAGGCTTTGGTATAACATTGTATGAAGAGAATAATTGTGTTCCTTCTTTCGTCTACCTGTATGTAACACAGGAAGCAATTTCCTTAATTACATGCCTCTGTATACAATGAGAAAAACGCTAGGTTTGGAGTTTGTTTTATTTTTGTTTTTGTTTTATTGCTTTGTCATAGGGCTTGAACTCTGGACCTAGACACTGTCTCTGAGCCTCTTAAGCCCTACCACTTCAAGCTCAGTACCACTTGTGTCTGGCTTTTGCTGAGAAGTTTATTGGAGATAAGAATCTAAGGAACCTTCCTGCCTGGGTGGGATTTGAACTGAAATCTTCCGATCTTAGCATCCTAAATATCTATGATAGTTAAAAAGTATAAATATAAATAATATTTGCCAGAATACCAGTGGAGGAAAAATGATGCAACCCAGTGTATTGTGGTGTTCTTTCTAGAACATGGAGGGCATCACATTAGCATAGGTGTAGTATTTTTTCCAATAGAAATAAGCTATTTGTGATGTGAATTAAGGGAATTTTGAGGTGCACCGTACAAGTTGGAAACTGTTGGGCTAGGATGAATTTATGGCACAAATTTTAGGATTGATAGTCATAGAAATAATAGCTTAATCTGATAAACAATTGCTTTCTCTTGAAGAATTAATTATAACCGATGCTTCACAGTTTTATCCTATACCAGAATGTGGCTATTTTTCTGTTCACTTTTCAATCTATAACACCCCATTGGAAAATGCATCTATTGCAGAATTACATAACATGCAAACAGGTACTATTTTGAATCTCTCAGGTATTGAATGTTCAGAATTTGAAAGTGAGTAGTTTTTAGTAGTTATTATTTTGAGGAATACACATATTCTGTCCTCTTAACAACTTATTTACTTTTAAAAGATATGGCTTTCTATAGAATTATACGGTTTTCAGTTTTAGTATGAGAAAGTACTAATTTATTCTTTTTTGAAAATATTGGCAATTAAATTGTGAAAAAATTGTCAAGTTATACAACATTCAAGTTGATGGCCCTCTGATAAAGAAGGGGTAATTAATTCAAATTAGATGCCAAATAGTACTGATTTTTTAAGAAGTTACTACATGAAGAATAATATTTACTATACCAATACAGTGAAATTTTATTTCATGTAGCTTAGTTTTTAAATTTAATTTTAATGTGAAAGTGATGTGCATTGGGTTAGCAATTGTAAGGCAGTGAATATATAACTGTTCAAACTTGTTATCCCCTCTCTCATTTTTCTCACAGTTTTCCTTCACCCCAAAACCCCTCACAAGTTGTAATGTACATTTCCAACTTATTATCTTGTGAGTATTGCTATTGCATTGGTTTGCCCTTTGTCCTTTGTCTCCCCAATTTGTTGTTCTTCTTCCCTTCCCTAATTAAGGTAAATGTATACACAATACACAGGGTACCAAAATCAAACACAGTATGAGATAACCCATAAGGGAAAAACCCAAGGAAAATAGAAATCACATAGTACATTAAAAACAACAACTGCAAATAAATATCTCTTTCCATATCTTGGAGTTCATTTTGCTCAGCATCAGCTTATATGTTCATATATATGCCTAACAAAGCCACTGGAAAATAATAGTTTCATGGATAATATATCATGAAAACAACATGTTAACTGTTTTTGATTGTAAAGGTGGGATTCGGATTGGTAAATTCTCCATTCTGATCAAGGAATTTCAAAAGAGTTTTTAAACTATGACAGGTAAATTTTAATTGTTCAAACGTTTTAACTTAGCCTATTAAAATTTAAAATTGCCTGGGAAAATAGGCTTTCATGCAAAGAAATCCATGGAGACTTAGCTGAGAGGTAAAATGGCTCATTTTCACACTAAACAAACAAGCCTCACAAACCGTGCTGTAAATCCTGTAGGTTAACATGAGAATTGTCCTTACCCAGGATATATAGTCTTACTGTGAGAAACAAGGTTGTAGTGGAATTTAAACTCAAAGTTTTTTTTTTTAAATAAGACATCAAAATTTGTGAATTGACCTTTAATTACTAAACAGTAATTCTCTTAAAAAGATAATTTTGACTGGAACTCTAAAGCCAAAATATTTAGGGAGAATGTGCCCTTCAAATTAAAGAACGTATTGAGTTTACACTTTTCTGTTTGTAATACGTTCCACAATGTCTTTGCAAGTGATACACTGAAACACAGAAAAAATCTGACTGGATAATTCAAACCAATGATTTCACATTTCTAAGTAGCTCAAAAATATAATATCCTCATTAACATGAGATAGTGAAAACTTCTCTTATTGCATAAGCCAAAAAGTTTAGGGATCAGAAAAAAATTGAGCAAATTGAAAAGGTAAGAAAACGCGTTCTTAGAGGCCCTAGCTAAGGATACTGACTTCAGCAGTGGAGGAGGCCAAAACTTTTTCATATAAATTGTCTTAATGTTTTTGCTACCTAAAGTGATTTTACAGAGCCTATTTGGCTCAGTATAATGCAAAACAAATTGAATGAAGACATGAAAATAAATTCCACCTCCAAATAAAAGAGTTTTCAAAGAGAAACCATGAAGATGTAGCAGTGGCGGATGCAGTATAGTCCTTCACCTTCACTAGACTTGAAGCCAAGAAGCTGTGATTAATCGGAAATCAGGCAAGAGCTAAGAGGGGACATAGAAGTAGGACATAGTAGTATTGTCCTTTGTAACAGACACTGTAATCCAAGGAATGGGTGATTTAACTCTATTCTTCTCCATACATCTTGTTGAGCAAAAGCAAGACCAAGGGAAAAATAATCTATTGAAATAATTTTGCAAAGAATAATTTCACTGTTCCTGATATGGTATCTAAGGAAAGTCTTAAGAGAGAAGATAAAAGTTGTAAGAGAGAAGATACAAATGGATTATACTTCAGTTTCCTCTAAACATCTTGTTAGCAAAATATATCTTTGAGGTTAGATGTGATTGAACCAAAAAGGGGTGGAGTACTTATTTTTGTGGGCACATTAAACACAAGAAGATTTCAAGGTAAAAGAAAAAATAAAAAAATATTATAGCTAAATATTTGTGATTACAGGTTCTTGGACTGGATTTTTGGAGACAAAGATTTGCATTAGTGTTGGTCTTCATTAACATAGATGTTGGATTTTCGTGGCAACCAAATGAAAAGAGGAAGTTTAATGGACTCGTTTGGACAAGTACACAGCATGATAGAAAATAATGGCAAATAATATTTAATAAATTATTTTGAACAATTACTTTGCGAGAACAAAGAAGGAAAGATATAATTGAAAATCACTTGACTTTATTAAAAGTATGAAAATAGAGTAGCGAAGAGATTGAGAGAAAATAAAGAGGACTGCTTTCTCTCCAGTGGAGTAATAGGTTCTTGATCTTGTTTCTTCCATTCTGTCTTCACAAGCTACCAAGTGTGCCTCAGGACTTGAGTATCCAGTTCAGACGAAGAACATTCACAGAAGAAAATATTTGCAGTAGATATAGGTGATTTATAACCTTAGACAATCTATTTAAATCTGTTTAAAATTCTCCCCTACCCCAAACTGCCCTCTTTGAACAGCTTTGTTTGCTTTTCCAAAGACGGACCTTCATTAACTATTTAAAATTTTGAGAGGTCATATTCATACTCTCTATAGAATGCTGTTTGGTTGTAATTTTTGTGTGTTTTTGTTTGTTGTTGTGTTTTTTAACTGAATTTCAAAAGGTTGTGCAAGTGTGTTACAATTAAATATGTCCATCAAATTGTCTACTGCTCCTGGATCAGAGTCACTCCTTCTATCATTCTGAACCAACCCTTTCTCCAAGATTTATTTCAGATTTACCACTTCCTTTCTTACATGTGTACATTGAATATTCTAGCTGTACTTGCCCATTGTTCTATTTTTCATTCATTCTATTTCTTTACTATTGTTCCTCTCTGTTTTCAATTTCCTGATAGTCATTCTGTTAAACTGCATGTTAATACTTTGAAAGGTTTATATACTTTCAATCCCACATATACTTGAACTGATGTCAGCTTATATTTCCATAATTCATTCATCTGCAATAACAATTTGCAAGACTGGAGATGTGAAGCACTTAGACATGATTTTATTCTCATTCATTTGGAAGATTAATCTTTAGTCAGCAAGAAAGTTTAAAAATGACTTAGAATATATTCCTAACTACTAGTTTTTATAAATGGCTTTGTACAAAGGTGTGTGATTATTTTATTTTACATAGGATAATATTTTCTACTACCTATAAGTTTTGGAAAAAGAAGAAAACTAAAATTTACTAGTGTAGAGGAATATGATAGAAATAGAAGATATATTTTATGTTTGTCACATCTCTGATCAGTACCCATATGCAAGACTTAAATTCATATTTCTTACAATGTTAGACAGATAGGGAAAACATAAAACAACACATGATAAGGCAACTCTTAGTGACTTTTTAAAATGTACATTCTTATGTGATGAAATTTACTTTGTTAGCTAATATTTGGGTTTGAAATATGGGAGGCTGATCTATTTAACACATTTCTGGAAGGCACCTACTGAACATCACAAATGGTGGGTGTACTATTTCTACACTTTAATGAATGAATTTGGTTGGTATTAGTGCTGAGTAAGTAAATCAACTCTATTGGAACTTGCTCCCTACACTTGAAAACCTTGTAATGTCACTATCATCTAATTGTCAAGTGTAATTTTGGCAAATGTGATTTTAAGAAGTTTATTTGAAAATGAATATACTTTCAGGAGATTAAATGTAGGTTATCATTGGTTTGAGAATGACAACATTTATTTTTATACTACAGAACCTAGTTTTCTGAAGTACCAGTGTTTTGAAGCACTAAGGATCTTCTTAATGTTTTTCTGATCAATCCCCCTGAGCTGTGCTGCCCTCAGAGTAACCCCAAAAGAGAGCTGTGCTGCCAAAGAGAAAAATAGTTCTCAGAGAAACCACTGGTTTCCACCAACCCTGTCCACCCTTAAGGAAGAGAACAGTTGCGCAGGTGTTCCAGCAGAAAAAAAAGGGAAGTGTGATCAGGGAGGACGTAAAACCCCTGAACTTGTGAACTTGCTTGTGTGGAAACCCCATGAACTTGTGAACTTGCTTGTGTGGAAACCCCTTACACTTGTTTGTTTGAAACTATAAAATCTGTGCTAATTTTGAGCTCAGGGCCTCTTAACATCACCAGTTACTGAGTGCACGGAAGACCAAGCTCAAGCTTGCAATAGACGACTGTTTGCTGTTTGCATTGATCATGGACCCTGGTTGTCTGAGAGGGGGCATCTGAAAACTGGACACTCCAGTGTGAGCCAGCAGCACCTGGCTTGGTGGTATTATTTTTTAATAAAATCATTTATTTCCACATTTTGATGGACTAAGATATAGTTTTCAACTTATTGTTATTAGTTCAAATAACATTCTCATATAAATACAATTCAATAACCAATGTTTTCCAATGATATATTAAGACTATGTTCTTCAATACATCTGTGAACACATGACACAATTTACATAATACCACTTACATATGTGTAGTTGTCTTAAAAGGACACAGGTTTTAGGGCCAGGAGGTAATATTTATTTTTATTTCTGCCTGAAACAATTTGTGACTTTTTACCAACAAACTGAATTTGACTCTTTCCTTATTTGCAAGCTAAGTTGGAAAACGTGAGGACTCTTAACTTTTCCTTTTTCCTGCTCTAGAATTCAAAAAATATATTCTTCAATATTTCTGGTAAGTTACATCCATTTAAAGATGAGAAATGTAAGGCCAACAGTCAACAGAGTGAGTAAATAATGATACTATAATTTGTGTCTGAGCACTTCACTCCGTGTGCTTACAAGGAGAATAATTTGGTGATGGAGAGGACCAATATGAAAAGACTGTGGGGAAAAAGCATACTTTGTAAATGGTTGTTTGAGGACAAGGTGATCAGTGATGAGTATTTGAAACAGGCTGGTGTCAGGGGCAAAAAAGGGGTAAATAGAAATCATATTAGTGACAGAAACTGAGAAAATCTTGATCATTCATCTTATCAAATGGGCATGAGTAGAAGGGTAAGAAGAAATCTGAAGTACTTCCACTTCTCTGGCTGGAAACTGTTAGTGATATTCCTATGATAAGGATTACAGGTGGAAAAGATGGATTTAGAGGTAAAAATTCTCTGATAGTTCTAAAATTTATGTTAAATATATGCAAAGATAGGTCTGTTTAGACATCATCAAAATATCCACGACCATTAATGTGAAAAAGAATAATAAAATTGGAGGCATTATTAAAGGGAAGAGGAAAAGGAAAGTTCTGACACAAGTGTGAGCAATGTGAACAAAAGTGTGGACAAGATTGGAAGAAAGAGATAAACAAGGGAACAGAAATGTAATAAACACAGATTTACAGAAGTAAAGGAAGGAGAGAATTTTCAGGAAAATATTGTAGGAAATATATTATCTAGATTTGAAAACTAAAAGGACATAGACAATTTCAATAAGAACAGTGTTTTGGAGAAAGTCATACTGATAAAATTTTGAGATATGAATATGAAGCCATAAAATTCTGGATCCATAAATTCAACAGATCCTGTTGATGTTAAATGTTGGGACCAAATGCTTTTATCCCAACCTTAGAAGAACTATACAGATATAACTATCATGAACTTTACTCAGAGGTATTCTGTAAATATTTTTGAAGATTTGTTTAGCCAGGAGATTATAGATTCAACTACAGCACAGACAAGCCTAATTTATCCTACAGTTCCAATGAGTGACCCATGTATCTATATCAGTTTTGGATTTTATTGAAATACCTTTAGATATGTTTGGATACCTTAACACCTACTCATTATAAATGTAGGACAAGTAACACCAAGTATTAGATTGAACATTCAGCTTTATAGATGGACTGAAGACTCCTCGAATTGATTCTTCTTTAGAATAGAAAATGCCTTATAAATGCGTAGATTATTTCTTTGTTGCTTTGTATGACCCTCCCCCACGGGTATACCCCGTGCTTTCACTGTATTTGATGTTGGTATAATTTGTGGAGGGGAAGGGGAAAAACAAGTCGTTTAAATAGGGATACAGGTGGACCCATTGCAACAATGAGAAGTACAAGTCGTTATGTCGAAAACGAACTTTACATCTTTGGTGGGGGACGGGGATAAATGGGTGGGGGGATGGGAGGAGGATGGGAAGGGATGGGAAGGGGAAACAAAGGAGGATGCTACAATGCTTGATAAGAAATGTATTCATTACCTTGTCCATGTAATTGTAAGCCCTCTGCACAGTATTTTCTTTCTTTTTTTTTTTTGTTTTTTTTTTTTTAATTTTATTTTATTTTATTTGAGAACATACTGTACAGACGGGTTACAATTACATGGGCAGGATAATGCATACATTTCTTACCAAGCATTGCAGCCTCCTCCTTTGTTTACACTTCACCTCCCTTCCCAGCCTCCCCCCTCCCCCCAACCCAATTCTTCCTCCCGTTCCCCCCACACACCGACACTGTAAAGCTCGTTTTTGACATGACATTTTGGACTTCTCATGGTTGCAACAGGTCCACCTGAAACCTTAAACGACTTGTTTGTCCCCATCTCCTCCACAAGTTATACTGACATCAAATATAGTGAAAGCGGGGGTTACACTGTGGGGGAGGGACATACAAAGCAACAAAGAAATAATCTTATAAATGCGTTAGAAACACATGCATGAAAGAAAAAAAACATTAAAATATATATTTAAGGGATCGTTTTCCTAACATCACATTATCTGACCTTTTCCACTTGACTCATACATATACTAGATATTGCATATAAGGGAAACCATGGGACCTATGTTTCCTTGGGCCTGGCTTACTTCACTTAATATAATTTTTTCCAAGCCTTTCCATTTCCTAACAAATGGGGAAATGTCATTCTTTCTGATGGAGGCATAGAATTCCATTGTGTATATATACCACATTTTCTTGATCCATTCATCTACTGAGGGGCATCTGGGTTGGTTCCAGATCTTAGCTATGGTAAATAATGCTGCAATAAACATAGTTGTGCTGGTAGCTTTAGTGAGGTCTGGTTTGTAAACATTTGGGTAAATGTCCAAAAGTGGGATTGCTGGGTCGTAGGGGAGTTCTATGTGTAGTCTTTTGAGGAACCTCCATACTGCTTTCCAAAGTGGTTGAACAAGTTTACATTCCCACCAACAATGAAGTAAGGTTCCTTTCTGTCCACATCCCCTCCAGCATCAGTTGTTGTTAGAGTTCTTGATTTTTGCCATTCTAACTGGAGTGAGGTGATATCTCAATGTTGTTTTGATTTGCATTTCTTTTATGGCTAGGGATGTTGAACATATTTTCATGTGTCTATTGGCCATCCTTCTTTCTTCTTCAAAGAAGTTTCTCTTTATGTCTTTCGCCCACTTATTTATTGGGCAATTGTTTCTTTTTGGATTTGTTGTTGGGTTTTTTAATTTTTTGAATTCCAAGTATATTTTAGATATGAGACCTTTGTCCGTTGTATGGCTAGTAAAGATCTTCTCCCAATCCGTGAGCTTTCTATTGATCTTGCTAGCTATGTCGTTTGCCCTGCAGAAGCTCTGCAACTTTATGCAATCCCATTTGTCCAACCTTTCTTTGATTTGTTGTGTTTCCGGGTCTCTATTCAAAATATTTCGGCCTGAGCCAAGGAGACCTAGGGTTTCTCCTATTCCATCCTGTAATGTTTTCAGAGTGTCTGTTTTGAGTTCAAGGTCTTTGATCCATTTGGAGTTGATTCTGGTGCAGGGTGATATATAAGGATCTAGCTTTAGTTTTCTACATGTAGTTAACCAATTTTGCCAGCACCATTTACTGAAGAGGCTGTCTTTCTTCCATTGTATTGTTTTAGCTCCCTTATCGAAGATTAGATGGCTATAGGTCTGTAGGTTCATTTCTGGGTTTTCAATTCTATTCCATTGGTCCTGAGGTCTGTTCTTATGCCAATACCATGCTGTTTTGATTACTATGGCTTTATAGTAGATTTGAAATTTGGTATTGATATTCCTCCAGCAGTGTTATTTACGTTGAGGAGCGTTTTTGCTATTCAGGGTCTTTTATTGTTCCATATGAATTTTTGGATTTCCTCTTCTATTTCCTTGAAGAATGAGGGTGGAATTTTGATAGGTATTGCATTGAATTTGTAGATAGCCTTGGGAAGTATTGCCATTTTCACGATGTTAATCTTTCCAATCCAGGAGCATGGGAGGTTTTGCCATTTTTTAAGTTCTGTGTTGATTTCCTTTTTCAAGATTTTAAAGTTTTCATCATAGAGGTCCTTCACTTCTTTAGTTAAGTTAATTCCTAGGTATTTTATTTTTTGTGGGGCTATTACAAATGGAATTGCTTTCCTAATTTCAGCCACACTTATCTCATTGTTGGCATACAGAAAAGCCATTGATTTTGGGGGGTTAATTTTATACCCTGCTACTTTGCCAAAGTTTTGAATCAGCTTGAGTAATTTGGGAGTAGAGTCTATGGGATTCTTTAAATACAAGATCATGTCATCTGCAAAGAGGGAGAGTTTTATTTCTTCTTTCCCTATTTGGATCCCCTTTATGCCTGCATCTTGTCTTATTGCTGTAGCTAGGCATTCTAATACTAGATTGAAGAGAAGTGGAGAGAGGGGGCATCCTTGTCTTGTTCCTGAGTTAAGAGGAAATGGCTTTAGTTTTTCACCATTGAGTATAATGCTGGCTGTAGATTTGTCATATACAGCCTTTATTGTATTGAGGAATGTTCCATGGATTCCTAATTTTTCCAAAACCTTCATCATAAAGGGGTGTTGGATCTTGTCGAATGCTTTTTCTGCATCTATTGAGATAACCATGTGGTTCTTATTCTTTCTCCTGTTGATGTGATGAATAATATTAACTGACTTGCGTATATTGAACCGGCTTTGCATGCCTGCAATGAATCCTGTTTGATCGTGGTGTATGATTTTTTGGATGAATTGTTGAAGTCGATTGGCCAAAATTTTGTTGAGAAGTTTTGCATCACTGTTCATCAAAGAAATGGATCTAAAGTTCTCTTTCTTTGATGAGTCCCTGCCTGGTTTTGGGATGAGGGTTATGATGGCTTCATAGAATGTGTTCAGTAGTGAGCTTTCACTTTCAATTTCATTGAAGAGTTGGAGGAGAATTGGTGTGAGCTCTGCTTTGAAGGACTTGTAAAATTCCGCTGTAAAACCATCTGGTCCTGGACTTTTCTTAGCTGGGAGGTCTCTTATTGCTGTTTCTATTTCAGTGCTTGATATGGGCCTGTTAAGATAGTATAACTCATCTTGGTTTAGTTTTGGCATGTCAATATTTGCTAGGAAGAGGTCCATTTCTGTCAAGTTCTCAAACTTATTAGCATACAGGTTTGAGAAGTATTCCCTTATAATGTTCTGAATCTTGGTTGTTTCCGTGGTGATGTTTCCATTCTCATCTCTGAGTTTATTAATTTGGGTGTCTTGTCTTCTTTTTCTGATAAGATTTGCTAAGGGTCTGTCAATTTTGTTAAGTTTTTCTAAGAACCCCCTCTTTGTTTTGTTGATTCTTTCCATAGTTTTTTTGGATTCTAATTCATTTAATTCTGATTTAATTTTGATTATTTCTTTCCGTCTACTGGATTGGGCTTTATCTTGCTGTTCTTTTTCAAGGAGGTTTAGATGTGTCATTAAATTGTTAGTTTCAGATCTCTCCAATTTGTTGATGTAGGAGCTCAGAGCTATAAACTTGCCGCTGAGTACTGCCTTTGCTGTGTTCCAGAGGAGCTGGTAATTTGTGTGTTTGTTTTCGTTGAATAGCATGAACATTTCAATTTCCTTTCCAATCTCTTCCATGACCCACTCATGATTCAGCAGTGTGTTGTTCAGCTTCCATGTGATACCGGACTTTCTTTGGTGGCTTTTGGTGTTGAGTTCTAATTTTATTCCCTTGTGGTCAGAGAGAATGCAAGGTATAACTTCAATGTTTCTGAATTTAGACAAGTTTGCTTTGTGGCCTAAAATGTGGTCTATTTTAGAAAACGTTCCATGTGCTGCTGAGAAAAACGTGTATTCTGATGCTGCTGGGTGAAATCTTCGGTAGATGTCTGTTAAGTCTAGTTGATATATGCAGCTGTTTAGATCTGCGGTTTCTCTGTTGAGTTTTTGCCGAGTTGATCTATCTAGTGGGGAGAGTGGTGTGTTAAAATCCCCAACAATTAATGTCTTTGGATGTATATGGGATTTGAGGGAAAGTAGTGTTTCTTTGATAAATTTGGGTGCTCCATTGTTTGGCGAATAGATATTTAGAATAGTAATATCCTCCTTAAGGAGAGATCCTTTAATTAGTATGTAGCGACCTTCTTTATCTCTTCTCACGAATTTTAATTTGAAGTCTATTTTATCTGATCTGAGGATTGCAACTCCCACCTGTTTATGGGGGCCGTTTGCTTGGTAGATTTTGTTCCAGCCTTTAACATTGAAAATGTGTTTGTTTCTATGGGCAAGATGTGACTCCTGCAGGCAGCAGATAGAAGGGCCTTGTTTTTTAATCCAACTAGACAGTCTATGTCGCTTAATTGGAGAGTTCAGTCTGCTAACATTAAGAGATAAGACTGAGAGGTATTTGGGAGTTCCTGCCATGTTATCCACCTTCTTGGGGGCTGTGAAAACTGCGTTCTTCCTATGGTTCTTGGATTCTCAGTTTGGGTGCAGTTTCTTGGCCTTTATTGCGGTCTTGTTGGTTTTCTATGTGTAGGACATCTTTAAGAATCTTTTGTAGGGCTGGTTTGGTGGAGATGTATTGTTTCAATTTTTCTTTGCTATGGAAGGTTTTTATTTTGCCTTCAGTTATGAAGGAGAGTTTAGCTGGGTACAGTATTCTTGGTTGATAGTTGTTTGTTTTTAGGGCATGGCATACATCATTCCAGGCTCTTCTTGCTTTGATTGTCTCTGCTGAGAAATCTGAGGTGATTATAATTGGTTTCCCTTTATAGGTGATTACCCTTTTCTCCTTGACAGCTTTAAGGATCTTTTCCTTGTTCTGAGTTGATCCTCTGTGGATTATAATGTGACGGTGGGATGTCCTATTCTGGTCTGGTCTATTTGGGGTTCTAAAGGCTTCTTGTATCTGAATAGGCCTATCTTTTTGCATGTTTGGGAAGTTCTCTGCTAGGATCCTGTTAAACAAATTTCCAGGACCATTAACTTCTGTTTCTAGGTGCTCCTCTACACCCATTATCCTTAGATTAGGCCTTCTGATGGTGTCTTCCAGGTGTTGGATAGATCTATATTTCTTGGACTTGTCTTGGATGGTTGTATGTTCTTTCTCTATAATATCTAGGCTGTCTTCAACCCCTGAGATTCGATCTTCTGCATGGTCTAACCTGCTGTCAAGACTCTCTACTTCGTTTTTTATCTCTTTTCCTTGTAATTGGTCGGCTTTGATGACTTCAAGTTCTTTGTTGAAGCTCTGTTTTAGGTCTTGCATGAATTTCTTTACTTCCTTAATTTGGTGTTCAGTGTTTGTTCTCAAATCACTTAGTTGATTGGTTATGGTTTCTTTGGACTCCCATTCCTTCTGTTGGGTTCCATTCAGCATTCCCTTTGTGGGCTCCCTGACTTCCTTCAGCTCTTTGTTAATGGATTCCATGAATGCCTTTAGTCATCTTTGTGTGTTCTTTACCTGGTATCTCAATTCCTGTATTACTCTTTGATTAGCTTCCTCCCGTTCATGGGATTCCTGCAGTTCTCTTTCCTGCCATTCGTGGGATTCCTGCAGTTCTCTTTGAGTGTTCTCAGCCTGCTCATGCCATTCCTCCCTTTCTCTTTGAGTATTCTCAAGTTGTTCACGCAAATCCTGAATCAGTTTTTGAGTAGCTTCCTCACGCTTATGATATTCCTGTATAAACTTCTGGGATGTCTCCTCTCTCTCCCTATCATGCTCATACAGAGTCCTTTGTAAGTTGTCAAACTTCTCATTTATCATGTTTGCCAGTAGTGTTTGTATAGATATTTGGGAACTCTCCTCTGAATTATTCATTATCTGTTCTGACCCCTGATTATCCAGATTGGGAATTGAGATACCCGAATTTGCCATTTTTCTTGTGTTTTTCCAGCTTACTCTGCCCATTTGAGATGAAGATAGCACCAGTTTTGTGCTAGAACACTATCTTAAGGCAACCATCAACCAAAGTTTGCATTTGTACAGTCAATAGTCTACAGATACAATCTAGTTCAACAGATACATCTATTCCACATCAAACAACTGTATGTTAATGGACTTCGAACCGCAGAGAAGAATTTGGAAAACCAGAAATTATTAGGGTTAGGGAGAGACGTGCATATAAAATAGGGATAGATTGGTGTGGGGAGGCCCAGGGAGAGTTAACTATGTCCTAATCACAATGCACGTAATAGGTTGGGTAGGATGCAAGTAGAGAGAGAGAGGAAAAGAAGAAGAGGAAAGGGGAATGAAAAGACACCAGAAAAAAAATAGAAACATAAAAATTAATGTTATTATATAGATTAAAAGACCATCTATTTAGAGAGGAATGTGAATATTTTGAGAGAAGGTGAGGGACATAGAGGAGATGTGAAAAACTTAAAAAAATGCTTAAAATATTATATAGGTATAAAGGGGTAGTACTGCTATTAAGGAATTTAAGTCTCAGAGGTTTTGAATTGAGTAATAAATTTGTGGATTAAGTGTGTACACAATGGGGGATAGGGTCTACTAGTTAACTACGGGTTTATCTGAGGATGTGCAGGACAAGAGTTAAGTCACGTAAAGAAGAACAAAAGAGAGGAAAAGGTGAAACAGATAGGAAAGGGAGAAGAAAAGATCAGAAGTTCAGTAGAGCTAGACAAAAAAACAAAAAGATAATTAAGAAAGAAAGAAAAAGAGAAAGAAGACAAGAAAAGAAAGGAAAATGCACATTCACGTATTCCTAAAATAAAAATTATAAGACAAAAAAAAAGTTACTGGAAAACAATTATTTTTTCAAAAGAGGCAAAAATTAAAGATTAATAAAAGTTTTAGAAAAGGAAAAATTTTTTTTATATATATTAGGTACCAAAAAAAAAAAAAAAAGAAGAAGAAAAAAAAAAAGTTCTTTGATTTTTTTGAGAGGGGGGGGGGGGAAATCCTGTATCTCCCTTGTGTCTCTAGCCAGCCTCTTGTTGGAGTCTCTGGTCTGCTTGAGGTCCTGTGGCTTGATTGGTTTCTGAAGTCAGATTGTTCGAACAGGCAGAAAAATGCTCTGCTTTACCCAAGATTTTGAGATCCCCTTCCCAGGTTAGTTTAATGGGAGGGTGATCTGGTTTGAGAATCACAAAAGAGGGGAATGCAGTGATGAGGCTAGGTTCTGGGTAAAGTTGAGGCCTTTCAATAAACAGTAGCTTTTCCTTGGGGCTATTTTGTGAAAACCTCACAGAGCCCAGCCTGGAGCCATTCTCAGGGTTTCTGTTTTTCAATTGATTGTCGAGGCTGCTAGAGGGAGGGGCAGCCTCTGGCTCTGGTTACCCAGTGCAGAAAGCCACTCGTATGGCTGGCGCCCGAGCTGGGTGACTTTTCCCTGGATGGAGCTGAGTCTGGCAGGTCACGCCGCTGTTAAGTTCTTGTGATCTGCTAAATGACTCGTTTTATTCCAAGGCCTGAGCTGGAGCTCGCAGCTCCGCCGAGCTTTGTCGGTATCCAAGATAGAGATCACCGGTGCTGGGGGGGGGAGGGGTGGCCTTCTGTCCTCTGCACCCTGAGAAGGAGTGAGGAAGTCGGGCTTCTACTCACGCCGAGTCTTGGTTCCTGGGTCGGTCTCTGGTCTGCAAACTGCAGGATGATGTCTGCTCCTTGTCCGTTCTTGCTGGTGTTGAGTAGAATCTGCTCGCCCGCCGTGTCTGGCTCCTTCGTCCCAGACTCTGTGGCTCAGTTATGGTGCCCTGCAGTCGCCGCAGCGACCACTGCCGCCGCCGCCGCGGCTGCTGGCAAGCGCTCAGATGTGTCTTTTTGCCTTGATTTCCCCTCTCTTGCCTAAATCTCTGTCCTGTGATGGCACACTTGGTGTGGTTCTCTGGCTTAGGGCTGTTCACTGGAACTCTAAAATTGCTTTCTATCTGCACGGTATTTTCACAATAAAAAAAAAAAAAGAAAAGAAAATGCCTCAATAGTCATTGACACATCCTAACTGCCATATACTCTTTTTAAGTCTAGTTCTTGTTAGGGATATCTCCATGCTGAAATAACCCTGTCAATCAACCTGCCACAAATTCTTATATGTAGGAAGGGCTCTTATAAACTTCAAGCTTTTATTGAATGGAAGAGTTCAGACATTACCCTGACCACTAGGGTTAAATGCCTAAAAAGATAATATAGTGCTTTAATGCCTTTCTTTCATTTTTTCATACATATTGTCAAGTAGTGAAGGATTCTGATGTAACAATAATACAATGGTGACTTGTATTAACACAACATCTAGGATCTAGTGTTAATTCAGATACTTACAAATTAGCTCCAAATTTTGTGGATATTTATATTTCTC
Organism: Dipodomys spectabilis; assembly: GCF_019054845.1. Classification (NCBI taxonomy): domain Eukaryota; kingdom Metazoa; phylum Chordata; class Mammalia; order Rodentia; family Heteromyidae; genus Dipodomys; species Dipodomys spectabilis. The sequence goes on from NW_024871242.1 coordinate 1,680,603, forward strand.
CTGGGAAAACTAACGAGCTCCAAGGAAATGTCCCTAAGGAGCCTTTCAATTCTAATATCACTGTTTGTCTCAAAATGCTTTAAATTCTACACTCTCTCATGTGGGCATAGGGTCATATCGTGGAACTTTTCTCCTCAGAGAGTGAGTACTACCCTATTGCTTAACATGGACAATGTACCTTCATACATAGACTGGGCGTGCACAAAGAAGTGGTAGTTGAACAATTTTTTTAGGAGTTTTTACAGATAAAATTGAAGTAGAGCAACTATGAACTCAAAAGGAATGTGCAAAGAAGACAAAGGCACAAAGTAGAATGTGCCAAGGAATGCTGCAATATAATTTCAAATTATGCGCTCAGGTGTGAGGGTGTGTTCAAAGTACAGCTTCAGGCAATGTACTTGGATATAATGGGAGAAAAACTGCTTTAAAATATTCTGGGATAATTGTCTAAGTAGAAGCCCCTAACTCTGACTCCAATCAACCACAACATCATCAACTGAGGGACTATTTTCCAAGAGCAAAGTGAGAAAAAGAGGGCTCATTTCAGTTAGTGTTCAGGTTGAAGCATGGCAATCACATAACTTTTCTTATAAGTCTTCATTTATTTTGGAGCATTAAAGTAGGTAAAAGCCAAGTAAATATTTTGCATGACCTAAATTAATTGGGATGTATTCTATTGGTCTCTCTTTAACTTGAAAGTTATAGATTATGTCTTTTTATATTCTATCAGGATAATGATTTGCTGTCAGTTATTATTTTCTCTTCCTCTTCTTTTGCCCTTCCACATTCATAATTATTATTTAAAGAGACATACTTGACCTTTCATTTCTAAATTCTTCAAAATTATCTGAACTACTTCATACTTCTGGCAGCCTCCTATATCTTTCTCAAGGGAAATATTTATGTCACTCCCATTTTTATACTCTATGATATTGGATATCTTCCTGCCTAATTCAGTGCGAGATATACATTAGAGTCATCCAGATATCTCAACACTCGTACCACCATAACATCCTATGTTACTTAGAAATCATGCTTTTAGAATGTCTGGAAAAGTGGCATCTCTCAATTTTTAATGACCCTAAGTGATAATTACAAGCAGTGATGTTTTAAACCAATATGCCACTCAGTAGATGAACGAATTGACAAAATGTGGTTTATGTATGCACAGTGGAATTTTATGCTTCCAATTCATATGGAAATGGAAAGTCTTGGAAAAATCAAACTAAGTAAAATAAACAAGACAAAAAGAAACAGATTCCGTGGTTTCCTTATTTGTCATAAGTAGGAAATGTGTGGGATAGTACTAGCAGTTGAGCAGAATTGCTCAATAACTATGTATTTATGATGATATAAGATGATGATGAGCGAAATGAACTTCTGTATATGGAAACAGAGTTTTACTTTGTGGTTGTTGTTTTTAATGTACTATGTGATTTCTTTTTTCTTTTGTGTTTTCCCTTTGGTTTATCCCCTGTTATATTTGATTTCAGTATCCTGTGTATTTTATATACATTTATCTTAATTTGGCAAGGGAAGAGGAACAACGAAATGGCGAGACAAAGAACAAAGGGCAAACCAATGCAATAGCAATACTCACAAGACAACATGTTGGAAATTTACATTACAACTTGTGAGGCATATTGGAGTGAAGGAAAACTGTGAGAAAAATGAGGGAGCGGGTAAAAAGTTCAACATGTTATGTATTTACTATCTTACAATTACTGCAAAACCTTCTACATATCACCTTGACAATAAAATTAAATTAAAAATGAGCTGCATAAAATATAATTTCACTCTCTTGGTATAATAAATATTATACTATGTGTATAACCTTTTTAAAAAATGAAGATTTTGGCTGCTAATTTGAATTAATTACCCCTTTCTTTATCAGAGGGTCATCAACTTGAATATTACCAAACTATACAATATTTTCAGAATATACTTGCCATTATTTTGAAAAAAATTATTTTAGTATTGTCTCATGCTAAAACAAAAATAGTTCAATTCTGTTGAAACTCCTAACATTTAAAACGGAATAATTGTTAAGAGGACAGAGTGTATGTGTTCTTCAACATTCCTATGACTACTAACTACTCATTTTCAAATTCTGAACATGCCATACTAGAGACATTCAATACAGTACCTGTTTGCATTTTATTTAATTTTGCAATAGGTGCAGTTTTCAATGGGTGTTACATATTTAAATTCAACAGAAAAAATAACCACATTCTGGTAGAAGGTAAAATTATGAAGTATCTATAATAATTCCTCAAGAGTAAATATTTGTTCATCAATGTAAGCTATTATTTCTATGACCATCAATCCCAAATTTTTATGCAAAAAAATCATCCTAGTCCAACAATTTCCAACTTGTAAGGTGCACCTTAAAATTCCTTAAATTCACATCATGACAAGTGTATAACTTTTGTAAAAAAAAACTACTACACTTCTGCTAATGTGATGCCCTTTGTATTGTGGAAAGAACACTACACTAAACTTTACTGCATCATTTTCCACCCAGTGTTATTCTTGAGATCGGAACACTTGCAAATAATATTTATAGTTATATATTTTATCTATCATAGATATTCAGGAGATCTGAATGTCTGAATATTAAGATCTGAAGATTATGGTTCAAAGCCCACCTAGGCAGGAAGGTTCCTTAGATTCTTATCTCCAATAAACTGCTCATGAAAAGCCTGACGCAAGTGGCACTGAGGTTCAAGTGGTAAAGTAACAGCTTTGAGCAAAAACAGGCTCAGGGACAGTGGCCAGGCCTACAAGTTAAGCCCTGGGACAAACAAAACAAGAAAAACAAAATAAAAACAAACCCTAAGCCTAGCATTTTTAACATTGTATAAAGAGGTATATAATTAAGGAAATTTCTTCCTGTGTTATGTATAGGTAGAAGAAAAAAGATGTCACACATTTACTCTCTTCATACCATGTTACCCCAGAATCTCAAAATATTGCTCTTCATCTAAATTTATAAATTAATAGCATCAATTTGTTGGCAACTTTGTCTAGATTATTCACATTATCATGAACTGTTGGAATTAACAATTAACTAAGTTCTAATTATACCTCACTTGAAAGAATATTTTAGGCAAATAGAATGTCAGATTCATTTGTGAATTTGTAAATTAAATCTTCTACTTAAAAAGAATTTTGTAGTAACCTATAGAATATTAAAATACAAACAAAAATGTTTATTTTAAATCTAAATTCTAATTTAGCCAGGTCTACAAACTCCTACATTAAATGAACTTTCTTATTTCTCTAGGCTTAAGCTTTTGTAATCCTTCATCATTTCCTTGGACTCTAACAGAATGATGCATATTTTTTCAAATTTTTGCTTGGGAATCATGAGCTCTTTTGCATATAGTAATTTTTTGTTTTGAAGAGAACATTTAGAACACAACTGAGGATTATATATGAATTGGATTTCAATAGGAAACTTGACTTCTCAAAACATAATGACAAAATTAACCCAAACTTCCAACGGTGTATTCCTTTCTTGTATATTTTTTATTCCTTTCTTGGTTTGTTTTATTGAGACAAAATTATACTACCTAGTCCAGTGAATGTATCACTATGTAATTGCACTCTCTACTCACGTCTTAGTCTGAGTGCTAGAATTCCTGGTTTGTATCACATTGTCCTACAATAGTTTGTTTTTTTATTTAATCTAGATACAGACAAGCAATTCTTAACTTCTCCATTAATATTTTCCACTAGACTGATAGCTCAGACTGTTCATGTACTATTTTCAAAGATGTTCTAACATTTGACACAGGATATGAACATTTTCAGATCCACCTGAAGGGGTCTCTGATTTATTTCTCCCTCGATCCGATCCCTTTACTAATGACTTGAATTTTTTACTATCTCTGTTCCCACTTATGTAATATTCTCAAGCTTTTTTGGGGAAATTTCACTTGAGTACTTTCTAATATTAAAAATTATCACTTGATTGTAGTCTTATTGGACATATTTTCTATTATTTTCTAACTTTTCTACACAATCTGAGAATTTTTTCATATGTGTGTTTGAATACGTAAGTGCTTCTGTGTGTACGTGCGTGTTTGTATGTATATATGTATGCAAAAACCTCAAGCTCTTATTCAGTAATCTTGCTTATAACTAGCATTCCATCACTTGCACAATTCTTCCAGTGCATCTTTTGGCTGGTTAATTATAGATAGTGTCTCAAGACTCTTCAGCCCAGGCGGGATGCAAACTGAACTTCCCAGACTCCTTTACATTCTTAGGTTTTATTTCTCCAGGAGTATCAACTTTTGAACTACAAACATTTTTGTAACTGTGACCCAGATTTTTGACTCGAGTTCATATAAAGATAGATGAACATACAAATTACATACGCTGAGTGTACACTCTTTGAAATGTGATCCTAAGCAAGGTGCCAGTGGCTCACACATGTAATCCTAGCTAATCCAGAGGCTGAGATCTGAGGACTGCAGTTCAAATCCAGCATGAGTAGGACAGTTTCTGAGGCACTTATCTCTAATTACCTGCCAGAAAACTGGAAGTGGTGCTGTGGCTCAAGAGGTTGAGCACAAGCTTTGAGCTGAAGAGTAGAGGGACAGTGCCCAGGCCCGGAGTTCAGGCCCCACTACCATCAAAAAAAAAAAAAAAGAAAAGAAAAGAAAACGAAAAAGAAATGCGATCTTAGCCACAAGTTCATTGGTAGTATAATTCCTGTCCTCTCAACTTGGCCTTTTATTTTTTTTATCAGTTAAGTCCATGGTCTTATATCTGACTGGCTTGGAACCAGAATTATTCTTCCATTCTACTTTTTACAAATTTGCATGATTAGCTACCATGATTTAGAGCTAGTAGAAGAAAGAGAGTGGCCTCATTCTTCATGTTCTACTTAGGAGTAATGCTTTTTCTATATCACTCCCATACGTCTACATACTGGCCTTGGCTTTCTTGTTTCAAAGTTGTCTTATTTGCAGAGTCTTCTATAGTGTATTGAACCACTATACTTAAACACAGAACTTCTCTTTCTCCTATTCCTGTTGTTTCTCCTTCTGTTAACTTATGTACACTTGGTTAATAATGCACAACACAAACACTGACAAAAAATGTTTCTGAGAACCTTCTTCCCACTTAAAATTGGTCTTAATTTATAGAGCACTTAGGAAATTTGAACTTAATGTACTCCAGGATAATTTTTTTTTATGTTATTGTGAAAATGGTGGACAGAGGTGTTAGAGTTACATAAGTAAGTTAATGAGTACATTATCTAACGAACATTGTTACGTCCTCTTTTGTTTTTCTCCTGCCATCCTTTTTCTCCCCACCGCCCCAAATCTCCTCTCCCACCCCCAACTTGTAAGTTCATTTTCAACATAGTGTCTTGTTCATCTCATTGTAACAATGGGTCATACTCTATACTTCTTCCAGCATTTTATTTCCCTTCCCCTCCCCACATTAGAAAAATGTATATGCAATCTAATCAGAAAAAGAAGAGAACACACCCAAATTAATAAACTCAGAGATGAGAATGGAAACATCACCACGGAAACAACCAAGATTCAGAACATTATAAGGGAATACTTCTCAAAACTTTATGCTAATAAGTTTGAGAACTTGACAGAAATGGACCTCTTCTTAGCAAATATTGACATGCCAAAACTAAACCAAGATGAGTTAAACTATCTTAACAGGCCCATATCAAGCATTGAAATAGAAACAGCAATAAGAGACCTCCCAGCTAAGGAAAGTCCAGGACCAGATGGTTTTACAGCGGAATTTTACAAGTACTACAAAGCAGAGCTCACACCAATTCTCCTACAAATTTTCAATGAAATTGAAAGAGAAAGCTCACTACCGAACACATTCTATGAAGCCATCATAACCCTCATCCCAAAACCAGGCAGGGACTTATCAAAGAAAGAGAACAATAGACCCATTTCTTTGATGAACATTGATGCAAAACTTCTCAACAAAATTTTGTCCAACCGACTTCAAAATTCATCAAAAAAATCATACACCACGATCAAACAGGATTCATTTCAGAGATGCAAAGCTGGTTCAATATACGCAAATCAATTAATATTATTCATCACATCAACAGGAGCAAGAATAAGAACCACATGGTTATCTCAATAGATGCAGAAAAAGCATTCGACAAGATCCAACACCCCTTTATGATGAAGGTTTTGGAAAAATTAGGAATCCATGGAACATTCCTCAATACAATAAAGGCTGTATATGACAAACCTACAGCCAGCATTATGCTCAATGGTGAAAAACTAAAGCCATTTCCTCTTAACTCAGGAACAAGACAAGGATGCCCACTCTCTCCACTTCTCTTCAATCTAGTATTAGAATGCCTAGCTACAGCAATAAGACAAGATGCAGACATAAAGGGGATCCAAATAAGGAAAGAAGAAATAAAACTCTCTCTCTTTGCAGATGACATGATCTTGTATTTAAAGAATCTCATAGACTCCACTCCCAAATTACTCAAGCTGATTCAAAACTTTGGCAAAGTAGCAGGGTATAAAATTAACCCCCCAAAATCAATGGCTTTTCTGTATGCCAACAATGAGGTAAGTGTGGCTGAAATTAGGAAAGCAACTCCATTTGTAATAGCCCCACAAAAAATAAAATACCTAGGAATTAACTTAACTAAAGAAGTGAAGGACCTCTATGATGAAAACTTTAAAATCTTGAAAAAGGAAATCAACACAGAACTTAAAAAATGGCAAAACCTCCCATGCTCCTGGATTGGAAAGATTAACATCGTGAAAATGGCAATACTTCCCAAGGCTATCTACAAATTCAATGCAATACCTATCAAAATTCCAACCTCATTCTTCAAGGAAATAGAAGAGGCAATCCAAAAATTCATATGGAACAATAAAAGACCCCGAATAGCAAAAACGCTCTTCAACAGAAAGAACACTGCTGGAGGAATATCAATACCAAATTTCAAACTCTACTATAAAGCCATAGTAATCAAAACAGCTTGGTATTGGCATAAGAACAGACCTCAGGACCAATGGAATAGAATTGAAAACCCAGAAATGAACCTACAGACCTATAGCCATCTAATCTTCGATAAGGGAGCTAAAACAATAGAATGGAAGACAATAGCCTCTTCAGTAAATGGTGCTGGCAAAACTGGTTAACTACATGTAGAAAACTAAAGCTAGATCCTTATATATCACCCTGCACCAGAATCAACTCCAAATGGATCAAAGACCTTGAACTCAAAGCAGACACTCTGAAAACATTACAGGATGGAATAGGAGAAACCCTAGGTCTCCTTGGCTCAGGCCGAAATTTTCTGAATAGAGACCCGGAAGCACAACGAATCAAAGAAAGGTTGGACAAATGGGATTGTATAAGGTTGCAGAGCTTCTGCAGGGCAAATGACATAGCTAGCAAGATCAATAGAAAGCCCACGGATTGGGAAAAGATCTTTACTAGCCATACAACGGACAAAGGTCTCATATCTAAAATATACTTGGAATTCAAAAAATTAAACCACCCAACAACAAATCCTCAAAGAAACAACTGCCCAGTAAGTAAGTGAGCGAAAGTCTTAAAGAGAAGCTTCTCTGAAGAAGAAAGAAGGATGGCCAATAGACACATGAAGAAATGTTCAACATCCCTAGCCATAAAAGAAATGCAAATCAAAACAACATTGAGATATCACCTCACTCCAGTTAGAACAGCAAAAATCAAGAACTCTAACAACAACAGATGCTGGAGGGGATGTGGACAGAAATGAACCTTACTTCATTGTTGGTGGGAATGTAAACTTGTTCAACCACTTTGGAAAGCAGTATGGAGGTTCCTCAAAAGACTTCACATAGAACTCCCCTACGACCCAGCAATCCCACTTTTGGGCATTTACCCTAATGTTTACAAACAAGACCACACTAAAGCTACCAGCACAACTATGTTTATTGCAGCATTATTTACCATAGCTAAGATATGGAACCAACGCAGATGCCCCTCAGTAGATGAATGGATCAAGAAAATGTGGTATGTATACACAATGGAATTCTATGCTTCCATCAGAAAGAATGACAATTCCCCATTTGTTAGGAAATGGAAAGGCTTGGAAAAAATTATATTAAGTGAAGTAAGCCAGTCCCAAAGAAACATAGGTCCCATGGTTTCCCTTATTTGCAATATCTAGTATAGGTATGAGTCAAGCGGAAAAAGTCAGATAATGTGATGTTAGGAAAACAAACCCTCAAATATGTATTTGAAGGTTTTTGTTTCTTTCATGCATGTGTTTTTAATGCATTTATAAGATTATTTCTTTGTTGCTTTGTATGTCCCTCCCCCACAGTGTAACCCCCGCTTTCACTATATTTGATATCAGTATAACATGTGGAGGAGACGGGGGCAAACAAGTCGTTTAAGTATTCAGGTGGACCTGTTGCAACAATGAGAAGTACACAATGTCATGTCAAAAATGAGCTCTACAATGTCGGTGTGGGGGGGGGGTATGATTGGGTGGGAGGGAGCAGGGAGGCTGGAAATGGAGGTGAAGGGTAAACAAAGGAGGAGGCTGCAATGCTTGGTAAGAAATGTATGCATTATCCTGCCCATGTAATTGTAACCCCTCTGTACGGTATGTTCTCAAATAAAATAAAATTAAAAAAAAAAAGAAAAATGTATATGCAAGTTGCAACTCACTGACCTCAAATACAGTGGAAATGGGTTCTACCATGGAGGAAGAAAATAGAAGAGAAACAGAAAAAATCACATAATAAATGATAGGTGCATTAGAAACAATACTAAGAAGGCAAAAAACAAGTTGTGTCCGTCTTTGGGGATTCATTTCAGTTCGCATTGTTTTATACGGCCATATGTACATGGATAATGTTTTATAAGCCATGTAAATTCCATATTTTCTCATTACTAAGTTGTCTCTGAAACACGTGTTACCTTGTGTCCAAAGATGTCTTTGTGTTATTTCAATGAAGCCAGAAATCATTCATTTTGCCTGGAGTAATACCGTAGATTGTTACTGGAAGTAAGTGGAAGGAACCTTTACAGGAAGTAGAAACAATCCAGGAGAGAAATTGAACATAGAGAAATGACAAAGTTCAAGTTAATTTGTGCTCTCGTTTTTACTGTACAAGAAAATAATCCAAGGCTTGAAGGAAACTCTGTCCCTAACTTTTTCGAGTGTGCACTTTAGTCATAAAACTTTTCTGTAAACTTCTAGTTGAGAGTATTACAAAAGGAAACAATATGCCATTTGAAGGCAAGCATAGAAAAAAAAAAGGAAATAACGTTGTTTTACAATGTACTACTACAAAGAAACAAAGACATGGAGGACTTAAAATGTCTTATGCATGGATATTTAACTCCTGAGATGATTGTCTTGATGCAAAAGTCACATATCCATTCCTTTATTCTGGTCCTGAGTTCTCCATATCAATATGGATTCCAAAAAGCAGGATCCAGTGAGTATGATCAGCAAAAGGAGCCTCTTTTCAAAACAGTGCTTCAAGGATGGGCCCAAAGAAATATGTGGGTTTCTTTTGTTTGCTTGTTTGTTTCTTTAGTTTGTGCTGATTCTGGGGCTTGAACTCAGAGCCTGGACCCTGTCCCTGAACAATTGTCTTTCCTGCCCACCTGCCCCCAATGCTAGTACACTACTGCTTGAGCCAAAAGTCCACTTCTGGATTTTTTGGTGTTTAATTAGAGATAAGAATTTGACAGATTCTCCTGCCTGGGTTGACTTTGAACTGAGATAGTAAGAAACCTAAGTGACATCGACTGTATGGACTTCTCTTTTGAACCAAGAAATATTAGATGAAGTTTATTATAAAGGTAATATTTGACAATTTTTAAAAAAGAGAATATGTGCAGCAAAGAAGCCATAACTTAAGTATTAACTCAGCAAAAGTAGGTGCACTGAGTCATATTGGAAAAATTTTTTCTGCTTGAGAAGATTACTATTGAATTCGTAGTTCCTTTTGGGGAAACTTAAAGTATATTTCACATTTTTGTTGGTCGTGGGGATTGAACTCTGATCCTGGGCACTGTCCCTCAGCTCTTCAGATCAAGTTGGGTGCTCTGCCACTTTAGTTACAGCACCACTTCCGGGTTTCTGGTAGCTAATTGAAGATCAGTGTCTCATGTACTTTCCTGACCAGGCTAGCTTTGCACCACAGTCCTCTGGTCTCAACCTCCTGAGTAGCTAGGATGACAGGCGTGAGCCACCAGCACCAAGCTCATATTTGCATTTATGTGCCCTTAATGACACTGTAGACAAACAATGGAAATTTGACTCAAATGATGACATTGCAGCATTTAAGAAAATTTGAGGTAGCAATAAATATGTCATCCTTTTCCATGTTGTTACATTGACTCATGAGCTTTTGGATTCTTATTTTAGCATCCTCTGAGGTCTGCATCGGTGGACTTAGTATAAATAATTATTAGTAGAGAAATAGTGACAGACTGAGATTTTTAGAAAGCAAAGAAGACCAGATATGAAAGAACAACAGAGAATGAGATAAAACTTATCTCACAGAGATTCAGAACTAGCCTAAGTGACTTAGAATACCAAAGGCAATGAGGAATAAGCCTACTTGATAACTAGTTCTTTAGTAACCAAATATGGTTCCCTAGAACAGTTTCTGGTATAATTTAGTTATTATTATCATTTATTTCTTCCATCTGGATTTATTCCTTCATTTCTATCACAACTATTAAGTAGCTGGTGCCTTTTTGATGTCAAAACTGACCAAAAAGATTTCCAAATCTCACTTAGACTTAGATTAATCCTTACCTGATATCTAAGGACATTCTTGACATTAATTTCTGTGACCTACCTACCAAAATGTTTTGTTTATTTTTCTCAACACTGTCTTCTAATATAGGTAAAGTACATGAATTAAGAACTATTGTTAGGTCATAGTTGGAAGGGGCAATTTTATATTCCAAGTATAGGTTCTTTATTTGACATTTACTAGCTAAATGATTTTTTTGGCAGTCCTGGGGCTTGAACTCAGGGCCAGGGAACTCTTCCTGAGATTTTTCTTTTTTTTTTTTTGCTTGAGGCTAGCACTCTACCATTTGAGGCATAGCACCACTTCTTTTTCTGTTTACGTGGTACTGAGCAATTGAACCCAGGGTTTCATGCATGATAAGCAATCACTGTACCATGAAGCCACATTACCAGAGCCCTAAATGACTTTCTTAAGATGAGATTATTTTTTCCAGACCAGTAAGGCTGACATTCCTATCACATCACTAGAGAAGTACAGTGTTAAGACCTTCAGGACTCATAGGGCTATTGCATGTGACATTATTATTTTACATTATTACATAATATTTTACATTATTATGTAAAAAAATTCATTAACAGTCTTCTCCGACATCCATAACATTCTGCTTCCACTTTCAAGTTCAAGAGCCAAACATCTAAGTTTTTTTATTGATTGGGTGTGTTTCGTAGGAAGGAAGAAAGAGGATGTGGAAGGTGATGTTGGAAAAATACTTATATTGGCTCCCAGTCCACATTTTTTTGCATTTTTAAAAAGTGCTACTGATGAACTCCCACATCTACTTGACTATGCTGTCTGCACAAGATGCAGATAAATGAAGACATTTATTCTGGTGGATAGTCATATATATTAACAAAATCCAGTTCTGGAAAAAAAGTTACTACTATAAAGTATTGTCTATAAAATGGTTTCATGTCCTAGCATAACAAAATGCAGTATTGAAATGATTACTCCAGCTTTCTTTGAGATTTTATGCTGTCTCAGCATCAAGAGGTTCTCGAATTCCAGTAATATACAAGCCTAAGATATGATTTGAAGATCTCAGTAGTTTTAGAAACAAAGGTACATAATAGCTTCCTTCCTGCAGAGACAGGTGATGGCATGTATGATAGTTATCTTCTTTTTCCTCTTCGTTTCATGTTGCATATCTTGGCATATTAGTCTGTCCTGCTTCAGCTTCCTGTAGGTGAGATTTACCTCTACTCTGCAATGTCAAGATGGGTCAGGTGACTTACTTCAGCTTACAAAAATGAACCAGAAGTGTTGAAAGGTTATTTCTAGAGGAAGATTTCTATCTCATTGTCTGTGTCTAAGAGCTAACTTCTTTTCCCTTAGCTATAAAAATAGCATATTTCCAGAGGGAATCTTCTTTCAACTTATATACTGGAAGAATATAGCATGTGAAATTGAGGCAAAAAAACACAGCAAGAGTTAAGATAATATTAGAATATGATATTAAGATATTAGTTTCTTACTATTCTCATATACCTTTATGATAGTTGACTACAGTACATCAGAATTTAAGAAATACTAAACAAGTCCTAAACAAATAGATAACACTTCCTGTTTGATGCTATTACATATTTTTAATAAATAAGCATTCTCTATGTGATCACTTGAGGGGTAAACTTTTTTTTATAATTGTGTTTAATCACTCTAGAGCACTGTATCTAATATCCACAATCATTATCCAGACCTTGTGATTGAGATGAGGAAGAACAAAATATCTAGATTTCTCACTTCTCTTTTCCTCTTCTCCTTCTTCTAGTGAGAATTCTCATCCTTTCTCCAAATTCTCCTATTAATAAAGGAAGAATGAGACATTGTGGATATCAAGCAAAAGGCTTCAAAGCCAGAATTTTATTCTTTCAGAAATAGATGAAGTAAATAAGAGTGACTCAAGGAAGAAGAAAAACATGATGTTTTCCCTTTCTGCTTCAACAATAGAGTATGAACACAACTCTAAATGTTTAATACCATTGGCTTTTGCTAATTTTTTTAAAAATATAGTGTTTCAAAATAAATAATAATTTTAAAAATTAAAAAATTTAAAATATGTAGTAATTTGTTGTTTGCTTTTGGGAGGCATGAAATGACTGCATTAACATTGTGTATGTTGAGAGGCTAAATTTTATTTGAATCTAAACAAAATGAAAAGATATATGATGCTAAGATAAATAACTTTTAGGTACATTTTCAACATGACATACACACAGGGACATCTTTTTTCTTCTTTTTCTCTCCACACTTCAATAAGCAGTTCATGTAATTCAAATAGCTGTGTTTCTTTCAGAAATAGATTAGACATAAAAAAAGTTAGAAGAAGAATACGAGGATTGGTGGTGCATTCTTTAAAAATAGCAGTCAAATAATTATTAACCGTAATTCCAAAATAATAACAATCAAATGCTCTTGAAAAGAGAAGATTGTAAGCAGAATATACAAAAAGTGATAATGCCAAAACTGCTTCAGGAGATGCTCTCTGACATTTAAGATTTCTAGTACATGACAATGTTTTAATCAGGAGTAAATGCTTTCAGGAACTATTTTTTTCTAATTATAGTTCATTGAAGAAATATGTTGTTCAAAATTCATGAAAGGATAACAGGTTATAGTAGAAAGAATGCTTACACACTCATTGTGGTAGGCAGTAAAATACCTTCCCAAAATATCTATAGTCCCAAAATATCTAATCCATCAAATGTAGATTTACATTTTATAAAGTTTGTAAAATAATCAGCTTTCATTACCTAAGGAATACAAATTTGAATAATTATCAGATGGGAAAAGTATACTCAAAAGTCCCAGCTGTAGTTAGAGAGGGACATCATTAGGTAAGAACCATCAGTTAGATGTAAAGATGCTACATTAGAAGATAAAGGAAAAGACAACAATCCAGATTCTGAAGTTTCTGGAAAGCGGAACAGGAAGTAAAGGCCTTTTCCACTGGAATCATCTGAAAAATATTTTAGCTCTGTAGGTGGCTCAATTTTAATCTAGTGAGACTTCTTTTAGATTTCTGTCCTTTAGAACTGTAAAATGAAAATATGAATTATTCAAGACAATTAACTTGTAGAAATATTTTACAGCAGATTTGGTTTAGTAAACTAACTCAACTACAGCCTTTTTCTCATGCGACTACAAGGATACCACATGTCCTAGTTTCCGAGAATAAGACAAACTTGCCACCAGCTTTGTACACATGTATGATCTATATACTACTAAGGGTCTTGCATTAATGAAGTCTTGAAATTCTAAATAATATTTAAATAAGAAGTTCCCTATCTGCATTTTCACATTTGGGGATCATTAATTAACAAAGTTATGTAGAAGGCTAGGGTAAGAATATAGAAATGAAATCTGTCTTCCAAATTATAAAGATCATTTATGTCACTTTGATTTACAGTTTGTAAGGTAATAAAAATAAGGTAAAACAGAAACAGTAAGTCAATTTTCTATCTTTCTTAACTTTCCAACAGAAATTAGAGAATCCAGGAAAGATACAGCAATCCCAGGATGCTATAGGATCACTTCATGGTGAAAAAGAAGTTAACAAAAATGGGTCCACTGGAACAATGTGAAACAAAATCTATACCTACAGATTGTGATATAACTAGAAAATAGTTTCCACTATGCTAAGTCTTTGATACTTTAGGTTTGTTTATACAGCAACATTCCTCTTTTAGGAAATGACTCTTTATTAATACTAAGTGTTTGCAGCTTATAACACAGCAACAAATAATGCTTCTAAATATAAACAAGCATGATACTAAGAGTAACCAAGGCTACTTGCATTGCTATAGCTGATAAAGAAGAATAATCTTGGGGAATAGTCAAACAATCTTGAAATATTTCATACCTTTCCTCTTCTTCAACACGAGAAGTCCTAGTCTAGATATGTAAAATTTTAATAAAGGATTTTTATATTTCTTATTGTTCACCCTAACCATTATTTTATAGACAAATGTTTACTGCTTTGGCTTAGGTGTTTTCTTGCCTTTGGGTGTTGTTCTCTATTATTTTGGCAACTACATAGAAAAACAAGATAAATCCATTTTGCTTATTTTCGATTGTTCAAAGTCAATCTGTCTTCAGTTTTCTGTTCCCTTCTTCACTGCTAATTAAAGTGTAATTATTGCTCTTTAAATGATAACAAAAATGTGATACTTTTACATATATTCTCTTTGAAACTGGTGATTACAGGAGTGTCTACAATTGTTTGATAATTGTTTTCAAATATTTCCTTGGCTATTTTCATTATTGCCTTTGTTCCTGTCTTCTAATTAGGAACACAAGGTTACACAAAAGATCTTACTAAGGAATAATATTTTAGGCAGAAAAAAATAGATGTATAATTAAAAGTTTTCATCTCTTAAGAGACTGAAAAGCTCAGAAGACATTTTGTTATTAGTGGTACGGTTAAGATGACTTGAATATTTTGTTTCTTAAACTAAGTGAAATGCATGTACAATGTTACACTTGTTCCAAAAAAATGATTATGGTTTATTCTTTTGTGCTTCAATGAGATGAAAGCTCTGACAAGGTTGGAGGGTATATTTATTTTAAGGTAGAAGTATTAATGACAGAAAGCCAAGGGAAATTCCTAAAACAGCACTGCCTATCACATATCAGTTAATTATAATTATGGCATATAAGTATATAAACACACAAATATGAATTGAGTGAGAAATGTGAGATTTACACAATTGATTCAATAACTACTAATATCAGAAAACAATTCTTTACATTTATATAAACTATTATATCTAGTGAGGGTTTAAACATTTTTTATAACATATATATTAACATTTATGCCAAAATATTTGTTTATTTGTAACTGTTTATTTTTAGTTTTTGTCGATCATGAAGCTTGAAATATTGACCTGGATGATGTCTGTCAGGTCTTCAGCTCAAGATTAGTGCTCTACCATTTGAGTCACAGCCAATTTTCTGGTCGATCATTGGAGATAAGAGTCTCACAGACTTTCCTGCCTATGCTGGATTTGAAATGAAGTAGGGAGTGGTAATCCCATTCATTTATATGTTGTTTAATGATCAAGCTACATCATATCCGTTAATTTCTGCATGTAACATTTCTTTACAGTGAGAATGCTCAAAAACTTATCTTCTGGCTATGATGAAATATATATTCTTAACTATAATCACTTTGATTCTTTTAGCATAAAATTAATATATTTACTTTTAGTTATGGAAGTCTGCTAATTAAGGTTATATAGAACATGAATTGTAAAGTGAAAGAAATTCATAGTTCTATTACTTGTTTAAAGAAAATAATTATGCATTTTTTCAATTATATTTCTTTGGAATGTGTAATATTCATTGATTTAACTTAAAATTGATAACAATTACATTATATCAAGTAGATTCAAACTTGTATTTGAAAATTGCACACTTAACACAAATATACTTCCACTTTCTTCTAATACATAATTAAAATAACAGTATAGGAAAGTGTGGTGTTAGCTGTTCATGTGTAGAATCATAAAAACTCAGGAGGCTAAGACCTGAATATTTTAGTTCAATACCAGTCCAAACAGACAAAAATGTGAAAACTTATCTCCAATTATATAGCAGGAAGCAGAAGGTGAGGATGTGGCTCAAGGAATAGTGTGTCATCAGCCATGAGCAAAAAGTACAACAGAGACCATTAAACATTGAGTTCAAGCCCTAAAAATGGCATATACACAAAAGACAACAACAAAAAAGTAGTATGACCATCAATAATAAAGACAAAATAGTAGAAAAGTTCATGAGAAATGTTGTGTAAACATCTGGAAGTCAGAAATCATTTGACAGAATTTTGAGTCATGAGAGGTGAAAGTCACAGTATAATTTGAACAATCTCATTGAAGTCATTTGTGTTAAAACCTGGCTACTGGGTAACATGTGAAAGAGCAGACTGGATTACCTGACAGAGCAGACATTGCCTGTGACTATACACCATCCCACTCTGCAAAAATCTAAAATCGTGCTTGTTAATTTAAAAAGAACCTCATGCTAGAGACTTTTTGGTCTATACAGACTGGGGTCCTTATTTTGAGGCTTCAGACCAGTGCTTTTATTATAACCACTCCTGTTTTACTCCCCTTCCCTGGTGCAGCTATACCTTACTTAGCTGGCACCAAGCCATTCCCTAGAATTGGGCAAGAGCATTTGCTGATGCTCTTCCAACTTCTCTCTGTGGCTCTGGATAGCCAGACCCTTGTACCTAAGATGGGTTACTTTGCTGTCCAGGTGGCCTCAAACTTGAGATAAACATGTAACGGGTATGTCAACCTGAGTTAGTTTCAAACTATGATCTTCGGATCTGAGCCACTATGCTCAGACCAGTATTTCCAGTAAGTTACTTAATCTTTCTGACACTCGTTCTTCCTGTTTGGAAAGTGAAAAGAATTACGTTGTGGACCTTAGAGTCCAGTGGGAGTTAAGACTGGGTGCAGGAAGTGTAAGTGTTCAGGATGTATGGATAGAGTCTGACACTCTTATAAAACTACTGGTATTTATATTAAAATGAATTCCAGGAATTCGAAACACTAGGGATTTTTTTGTTCTTGTTTATCCTTTTATGGACATTGAAGGAGCCACAGAAATTAAAGGAGAACAGGGAAACAAATGCAGCAGTTATACTCTGTAGAGATTATATTCACCATGAGCTATACCTCCTGTGGACAGGGACAGGAGGGAAAATCAGAGAGAGAGCAAAGTGATGAGATTGTCAAACAAAAAGTGAACTCATTAGTGACTTATAAAATGGAGATCTGTATGTACACTACCTTAACACAAACATTTTGAAAAATCCAGGTTGATGATTCTCTCCTCCAGTTTTTGTAGAGGCCCTTAAGACTCAGGCCCACCTGGAGTTTTTGAAGGTCAAATTATATGATAATTAATGTAGAGCCAGAATCTCTTAAGAAATATTATAAAAAATATTTCATTCTTAGTACCTTTTTCTCTTTGAATGGTGATTCTATATGTTGTTGTCAGAGCAAAATTTTTACTTTTTGTTTTTAGTACTTGTCAGGTGTTGAATCCTCTTAAAGCTTTGTGACAAAGGTCTGCTATATCTTGGCACCCTGCCCCTAACTAAAAAGGTAATTAACCTTTGAAATTAATGTACTTGAGTATGAGTTTTATTTATTGATTTAACTTGTCGGTGGTGGTGAACTCTGGGCATGGTTGCCATCCCTCAGCTCTTCAGCTCTAGACTAGTGCTCTACCACTTGAGCCACAGTACCACTTCTACCATTTTCTGCTTAGGTGGTACTGAGGAATCAAACCTAGGGTCTTGTGCATTCAAGGTAAGCTGTCTACAACTGATTCACCTTCTGAGCCCCTATGAGTGGTATGTTTGTGCATGGGTCTATCAAGCAAATCTATTGAGCAAATGTATTCATTTGCACTAGACATATTCAAAATTATGAATTATCTGCTATTTTAATGTATAAAACTGTTATTATTGATACTAGGAAGTGTTTGTCTCCCTATAATAAAAACATGGAGGAGAGTATTTTATTTTATTTTATTTTATTTGAGAACATACTGTACAGAGGGGTTACAATTACATGGGCAGCATAATGCATACATTTCTTACCAAGCATTGCAGCCTCCTCCTTTGTTTACCCTTCACCTCCCTTCCCAGCCTCCCCCCTCCCCCCACCCAATTCTTCCCCCCCTCCCCCCCACACCGACATTGTAGAGCTCGTTTTTGACATGACATTGTGTACTTCTCATTGTTGCAACAGGTCCACCTGAATACTTAAACGACTTGTTTGTCCCCATCTCCTGGAGGAGAGTATTTTAAACTAAAACTACATAAGAAATTTTAAGATCTTGTTGCTAACAAATGTGTCCAGGTGTTATTACATTAAACAGAAAATTCAAAATGGTTTTTCTTCATGAATACAGAGATCAAAGGTCTTATAATACTTATTTCAAGATGCAAATTAAAGAAGAAAATCAGTCAGGAGGTAAAATTTATATTGAATGTTAATAGTTAAAGAGGAAAAGGAGATCCTAGATGGCAAACTAAAGACAAAGAATATCAGAGCACTATTTGCTCAATATTAAATAAGAAGATTTAATTGAAAAATTGAGCTGGTATGTGCACATCAGGCAAAGCAAGAAATCAAAGCCTACCACCAACAAAGAAACACCATAATGCATATCTCAGAAAAAGGAAAAAAGTTCCTGTCCTTGATTTCAATGATACATGTAATCCCTACACACACACACACACACACACACACACACACACACACACACACACACATACACACACACACACACGAATGTATGCAACAGCTCAACCTACTCACATCCATTCAACATGAATCAAAGATCTTCCTATAATATTTGAAACTTTAAAAGTTTCTAGTTTTGTAAATAATTGATGACAGATTCATAAGCAAATGTTTTCTGAATAACACTGTTATGTAATTAAGAATTTGTGATGGTTATATCTACTTAAAATATCTCTGAATCTCGAAAGAATTAAACAAGAGAGAATACGAATTTGGGACTATATTTCTACCAGCTATTCTGCAAAGGCTTAAAAAAAGTTATGAGATCCAATATTAAATACCAAATTAATACAATTAATACATGTGTAAGTGAAGTGAAAGACAGTGATCAGAGACCTATGCTGCCTCCAATTCTCAGCAGGCTGCACACAGTGACAACTTTGGTTCTGCTGCTCCAGGCTGACAGTTCTTTTCCCTAGAGCACTGGCCCTGCTGGGGTTGGGGATGGGGGATGTGTGGAGAGGGAGGAGGCCACAGGGGAGGCCGAGCTTTGGTTGGGGCTGAGGGCAGTGGGGAGAGGATGGTGGGGAGGCCCTGACGGAGGGTGTGAAGGGAGGAAGAGGCAGTTGGCCAACAGCTCATTCAGCAGCAGCCCTAAAGTCAGCTGGGTTCTGGAGAGTGTCTGTGAGGTGTGCAATTTGGGGTGGATTTCCTAGGGCTTGTTTGCTTGGTGAGGAGAGGAAGAAGTCTCGAGTCCCACCCAAACAGATAATGATAAATGAGACAATCAGTGGCTGAAGAATTTCAAGAACAAAGGCAAGGACTTATAGGTAACCTCTATGGCCAGTGAGGGCAGCAAGGATGGACCTGTGGTTGTCATGCCTCTCTCGATACCCTTGGAAGTAAGGGCCAGCTCTCCTGTGGGCTAGGCCTGTTCTTGCCTTGACGCCGGCACCAGGAATTGTCAGCACAGCCTCTGCCTGCCCAAAGGAGCTGGCCTGTTGTGGGTGCTGGAACATGGGCAGCTTCTGGAAGGCTATACACAGCAGGGCAGAGGAAGCATGGCTGGTAGGGTCTGCTCCAGCCCAGCCAAGATCAGGACCACTGGGGAAGTTCCTGCTCTGGATCAGGACCAGGCACTGCTCCCCAGACAAGTAGGGCCTCTGGTGACCTTGCAGTGGCCACCACGTGTGGGTTGTGAACCTCCTTAGAATGGCCAAGGAATCTCAATGGAGAGGTGCATTTGCTTCTGTGCCTCTCCCGTCTTCTGGATTCCTGCTCTCATCCTGCCTCTTGCCATGTCCAACTACAGGAATCAACTTCTCCAAGCCACTGAGAGGCTATCCTGGAGATGCTCACAGGGCTTTCCAGGCTGCTTCACCATGCATGCAGGGCTCATAGGGTGCCATCCTCCAGGCAAAGCATACCCCCATTTCAGTTTGGCCACCCCTGCCTAGGGGACCACAAACTGCATTCTTACACAGAAAGCCAGAGGTACACAAGGCCGCCCTGCAGTCTAAGTCATCCTTTCCTTCCTCCTGCTCAGGTGTGGAGCAGCGGTGGAGCCAACAGCAACATCATGTTTGATTTTCTAAAAAGAAGAGGAAAAAAGCATCATTGTCCCAGATACAGCTGCCCCTGGGGTTTTCTGTGTACACTAGTCTTGCGCTTAGATTAGGATCCCCAAAGACCACCACGGAGCCAGTTCTCATGCGAGCACATTAGAGTCATTTATTGCAAGCTCGAGCCTGGACTCACAACTTTCACCATTGCAGTGGGTCAGAGTTGAGAGCCCTGACCTTCAGTTAACTGGGTAATCTTATAACAATCTTATTGGCTAGCCAATGCAGGCTAAGCAATAAGCAATAATTTGTGGAGGAGAAGGGAAAAAAAACAAATCATTTAAATAGGGATACAAATGGACCCATTGCAACAATGAGATGTACAAGTTCTTATGGAGAAAAACGAATTTTACAACTTTGGTGGGGGGGAGGGAGGAGGAGAATTCAATGGGGGAGCGAGGGGAGGTTGGGAAGGGATGGGAGGGGGAAACAAAGGAGGAGGCTACAATGCTTGATGATAAGACATGTACTCATTATCTTGCCCATGTAATTGTAACCCCTCTGTACAGTATTTTCACAATAAAAAGTAAAAAAAAAATTAAAAATTAAAAAAAACTGTAGCTTTAGGTACTTTCTTTCATTCGGTGATGGCTATTGCTAGGGGAGTTATGGGCAGAACATTATTGTGACATTTCACAGTTTTTCAAGGAACCTGAGTTTTAACTTTCAGTAAAAGTCTACTTACAATGGGTACTTTCTGTAAAGGTCTTCACAAAGGATACTTTCTGATTATTCGGAGTCTAAGTCCAGAATGCCTGTACTTTGGCAAAGGCCTCTCACTAGGGGTGTGTGTGTGTGTGTGTGTGTGTGTGTGTGTGTGTGTGTGTGTTGTGTGAGAGAGTCAGACACAGATGAGGTGAGGTTTGGAGTAAAACACTCCTTCCCTTCAGCATTGAGTTTTGGTATCTATTGTTTGTCCCACATCCCCAATCTAGAGTTCTAAAGTTGTCCTTCTAAATACTTTTATCCTTTGATCTTCTTGATATTCAGATTCCTAAGGTCTGCTTGAGAACTTCAACATTTGCTTCATGAAGGTGATGCCTTTCTTCTAACTTTTATGAAGCCTTTTGTCCCCTTTAAATCCAGTTTTTTCTGTGTTAGTAGTTTTACTTAGCCCAGACTGTGGTGGTCAATGCTGTGACTGTTAATTCAGAGCTTAGTTTAGGACAATATGAGATACTATACTTTCAGAATATCAGTGAAAGAAGTTCAGCATCTTTATTGAAACAATTTCCTGGTTGTAAATACAAACAAAAACATCCAGTGATATAAATGTACAATCTGTTGTTTTTAGTTAATTGTGCACCACCGTAATGAAAAAAAATCTTTTTACTAACTAAAGTGAGTATTTGTAATGGGAAAAAATAAAATATTATAAATCTTAAAAATTGATAAAATACCAAAAGAAAAAGAAAGACACTGATCAGGAATGAAGTACAAATGTAAATGTTTAATAAATAAATGAAATGTTTGAGATTCATATCCACATAGCAAATACGAAGTAAAATAAAGAGGAAAGTCACTGAGATCCTATCTTACACACCAGAATAGCTATTACTACTCAAATAAATAAACTGCTGGATAGGTTGAAATAAATCAGGAACTATATTTGGTTTTGTGGCATTGTAAACTAGTGCAACCCATAGGGATATCTTAATGGAAGTTTACACAATACCAAAAAGTCAGATATGTTTTTGACCTTTACCGCAATTGTATACATATTGAAGGAATATAAATCAACATGAACATCCATGTTCATGGCAGCAATATTCTATAGCAACCAAGCTGTGTAATCAACCTAGATGCACCAGAAAGAGGGAATGAAGAAAATGTGCTATTCATAGCTATAAACATGCTCTGGTATATGAGAAGTGAATGTTTCAACTGTATCATTGCTAAATATTTTGAATATATAACTAATCCTAATTTCACTGGATTTTGTGGCATTGTGTTTTTGCTTTAATGAGGAACGTCCATATTGATTTTCAGACCAGTTACAATAGGTTGAAGATATCCTATAATATGTGGATATTAGATCAAAATTTAAATATATCAATGAACACATGGAATGCCATCATATATAGTATATAATTTGAAGCAATTTTAAGAAGGCAACAGTTGGGGGAAAAGACGATGTTAGAAGCTTAACAAATACACAGACATGGAAAAATACAAAAAAAAGTGCAAGTAATTACTGCTAATAGTAAAACATTTTCCTCAAGTTTTAACAATGAAACTATTAAGATAACACTTAATAAAATCAAATAAATATGCCTTGGAAGAAAATGTACCATAGTTATACGTTTCCCCATAATTTGTTTTACTTTATAACAAATGGATTAGAAGAAAGTGTAATTACATGTCTGAATATGCTAACACTTTCAAGTTTCATTGATTGAATCCAGCAAAGAAAAATAATAGAGATGTAGAGAGTAAGAACAACCTGGGGTATGGATAAAGATACTCAGTAGAACTTAGTGAGGAAAGAATGTGCTCCATTTTCCTGATCAAAATAGAGCTAGGACAGCTAACTTTTGACAGAACACTTGTAATGTAGAGTAGTGGAGTTACTAATTTAGGTTGTAATTTATTACTTTTATTCCCAAATCTTATGATGTGATTCCCAAATGATGTGAGTGATCCTAGATTTTCTGAGCCCTTTTTTTCATCCAAAGTTTCGAATTCCTCATCCTGCCAATGGTTCTTCTGCTACTCTCATTTCTCCTTGGTTCTGAACTAAACTCCTGTAACCTTTTGGTTCATGAGAAAGAGCTGGAGAAATATGAGGATGGCTTGGAGTCTGAGATAACATCCACTCCAGCTTGGAGGATCTGGTGAAGGACTTCCACCTGGGTCTCAGAATCAGATATTAATTGGCTTCTTTGGAAATGGAGAAACTAACTCCCTCAGGCAGAATCTGTCATTCCTTGACTTTTTCTGAAGAGATTTGATACTAGGGCACAGTTCAGAGAATGAGCTTTCCCATTGTCAGAAGAAACAGGTTGAAAACTAAAAGTGTCCTCAGGTCCGAAAAGACCATTCAGAAGCCAAGAGATCACACTATCCTCCTCATCAGGGACTTTCTGCTAGTAATAGAGTCTGAGCAAAATCTAAGATGGAGATAAACTGAGCCTGGGCCTAACGAGGACACAAAAGAATGACCCTCTCTTTGACTACAAGGGAGTAGTGTAGTGAGACATGACAACTTCCATCATATAAGAAAATTCACTAGGTAAGTTATCTCACTGCCACTTTGCAGGAGGTCAGTTTCCCCAAAGGAGAAGTTGTTAAATGTTGTGACTGCCAGTTTGCTCTCTAGGCTGTTGCTCTCTCACCCCTTCTCATGTCAGGAATATATTGCTTCTTTCAGGCACTCAACTACTTGTCCTGACTCCTCGGCAGGAATACTGCAGGCTATTCTTTGGCTAACCTCTTGCATTTATGGTAGAATTGGCCCAGG
Organism: Dipodomys spectabilis; assembly: GCF_019054845.1. Lineage (NCBI taxonomy): Eukaryota > Metazoa > Chordata > Mammalia > Rodentia > Heteromyidae > Dipodomys > Dipodomys spectabilis. Next base: position 1,704,745 of record NW_024871242.1, read on the forward strand.
CTCTGCTCATGCCAAGAGGTAGATGCAAGAGGTGAATATAAGCTCAGATTTGTACAGAACAACAATCATATTGAAAAAAAATTAAATGAAATTAATCGTTCAGTAATTTAGGGTTTATAGCCACAAGATTTCGGTAATTATTAGAAATACATCCAGAATCATGGATTAGGAAGAGAGCAGTGAAGTAGGTTCAGCATACGATGGAAAAGACACCATAGCCATAACAGGCGATGAGAGTATGAAGGAACTATTGGCATAGGTCCATTTACTATCTTAGTAGTGACCTTGGATAGGAGGCTTTTAGAATAATAACTAAAAGACAAGGACTTGCTGGACAATGGTGTCTCACACCTGTAATCCTAGCTAACCAGGATGCTGAGATCTGAGTATTATGATTCAAAGCAAGCCCAGGCAGAAAAAGGCAAAAGTGGTGCTGTGTCTCAAGAGGTAGAGCAATAGCCTTGAGCTCAGGGACAATGCCTAGGCCCTGAGTGCAAGCTTTAGGATCAGCAAAACAACAACAAGAAAACAATAATGATAAAAAATAAAAGAAGGACTTAAATATATGCGATGTAATAATGATCAGGTGTAACTGTTTAGGGAACATAAAAGGAGACAAAATTTGGAGCAAAATGATATCTATTCTTTACTAATCAAGGATGCAAAGTAAATGCCAAATACCTCTTCTCCAAAACTTCCAAACTTGGGCTGGGAATGTGGTTCAGTGGTAGAGTGCTTTCCTTACATGCATGAGACCTTGGGTTCGATTCTTCAGCACCACATAAGCAGAAAATTCCAGAAGTGCTGTTATGGCACGAGTGGTAGAGCAGTAGCATTGAATTGAAGAGGTGAGGGACAGTGCCCAGGCCCAGAGTTCAGCCCCCCTGTCTGGCCTAAATAAAAACAAAAAAACAAAACAAAAGAAAAACTTATCTTTTCTCATAATTGAAGAGAGGAGAGGCTCCTTTTACAGAAATTCTCCTTATCTAGCTCAAGGTCATCAGAACTTCAGCAGACTTATCTTGTTGAGATGTAATGCACCTAACTCTACTGAACCTAATCACGGCTAGGAAAGTATGGACATCGATACGTTTGTTGTATTTTTCCTTATAAATATATAATACTATCAGTTATTATATATAATATATGTTATAATATAGAATATATTAGACATTATATAATATATCAAATATATTATAACATATTATATATTAACAGACATCCTAATTTTAGAGTTAGGAGCAAGCAACATATTCAAAGAAAAATGTTTGAATCTCTGAGTTATTTCTCTACCACAGGACAATACCAGGTTTCATTCTTATTACCCAAAGAGCAACATAGGAAAGCGATGCCCATGGATGTGGTTCTCTGGATTTGGAAACTGTGATCATATATATATGATATATGTATATATCACATATATATGACATATCATTTAATAATAGTGAATATGTTAAACTTTAGCAACAGATAAATAAGTGAACACCTATATGCACACAATCTCAGTCACTTTCATGTATAAGAAGTTCTTTTCTATGCTCCTATTCACCTACACAGAGAGTACATGAGTTGCCCTTGAATTGTCCTGTACTGTAGCTTCACATCCTTTGTTCCCTAAGTAGACAGATGTCATGTATTCAATAACAAAACTGTTACAGGCAAAAGTATCCACCCTGACACACAGAGGAACTTAGATTTCAGAAATGCCACAAATAAGTGGGAGGTACAGCAGTACTTTTCAAAATTGAATAGATTACATATTTATTAGAAAGCCGGGTGCTGCAATAGACAATAAATAAAAATAAAAAAAATTACATATAACATCAAATTACGAAGTTCCAGGGCATTTCCCTACTCTTGAGAACTAGAGTAATCCATATTAAAAATAAATAAATGAAAAGACGAATGTTTTATAACAAATTTCAAAACTTACTATATGTTATATAAAGGAAATGCAATAAGCATACATTTTTAATCTAGTAATATCATATGGTATGAAGAATCTGATTAACTGATTCATAGAAATCAATACAATGCAGGTAAAACGTCCTATATCTCAAGTGTCAACTTAGCAGAATACTTTCAATATACGGTGTCTATTTTACATATTATCCAGCCCTATCCATCCCACAATGGCAGAAGGCTCTTCCTGAGAAAGGCCAGAGACCCGTCTACTGTGAGTGCTCAATATAGACCTGTTCCCATTCTCTTTTATTTGGGCTTGTGACAGACTGACTATCTGTTAACTTGCCAAAGGCACAATTTGAACAGGCTTCCAGTAATGATATTTTAGCTCTCAGAAAAAAAGGGAAATTGAAGACAGGGAAAATCTACCAGACCCTGAAAGATTTCTATCATTGTGCTAAACCTGTAGCTTTCTACTAACACTTGAACAAACTGCAGTAAATGCCACTCCAACCACATGTCCAAAAAGTGGCTTTCCAAATATTGGCCTATTTTCACTTTGGTAAATCACGACACAATATACACACTATTGTGGCCCCGTTTTACTTAAACTTTTAGCTATGGTTTGCTGAAGGGATAGTTGACCTTACCAATTTCGTAAATTTTAGGTCATCACACAATCACTTTATAGCCCTTAAACATGAAAAATACCTACCCATATAAGTCTTCATTACATACTTATTCCTGTTTTTCTTCATTTGTCATGTTTTACATATTTGTGTATCCCAGGGCTTAGCTCTGTAATATTCCTTTTCATGGTTGTTACTACTGAGTACAGTAATTATTTCTGTATTTTTCTCCAGCTCTGTTTTCTTTAATTCAAGTCCTTAATAGCATCCTGTCTACTGACAACTCCTAGCTACTGATTTTAGCAAACTCAAAAGATACCAAAGTAAGCTTTGATCTCATTCTACAAACCAATCCCTCATTACTATTTGATTAAGTGATAACTCTTCCAGCTCTCTTTTCAAAATAACTTGGAGTCATTTCAGACTTACATACTTTTTGACACCTCATATTTAATCTATGACCAGGTTTCGACAAATTAACACACTGTATATTTTAGGAACCATATATATATATATATATATATATATATATATATATATATATATATATATATATATATATATATGGTATATGAGTGGTAGTACTATGACTTAAATTTGGGAACTAGGTTCTTTTATTTACATTTTATGGGGCGGGGGTCTGGTCGTGGGGCCTGAACTATGGGCATGGGTGCTGTTCTTCAGCTCTTCAGCTCAAGACTAGTACTTAACCACTTAAGCCACAGAGCCGCTTCCAACTTCTTTTCTTTTTGCTTATGTGGTGCTGAGGAAGTGAAAACAGGACCTCATGCATTCAAGGCAAGCGCTCTACCACTGAGCTACCTTCCCAGCGCCTTACTTAACTTTTTTGCTCAGGCTTTATTTGGTATAAAGATCACCTACAATGTCATTACCCACACCTTTTTCATTTAAAAAATATGTATATTCTGTAGCAATGTTATTGCCATTATAACCATAATTAGGAAGATAATGTAGTTTCATCTGCTCCATACATTTTGAAAGGTAATGAATGTGAAACTTACAGCATATCCTCAGATATGCCTGGTGGAAAACTGGATTTGTATTATGGGTCTACAGTTGATCAGTATTAGGTACTTGGGAAATTTGTTTGGCCTTGTTGCCTACTTCTGTTTTTAATAAAACACTTAATTCATTTCCTAACTGGAAGAACTATTGTGAGCACTAAAATTACCCTAATGCAGTTGCAGTGCTTGGAATGGGGTCTGCACATTGTGTACTTGGTCACAAAGAAGTCAGCTTCCATCAACATAGTCACAGCATCCTACCTGAAAGCCTTAAGAAATATATACCCAACCGACGTTAATATTGGTGAAAATTTGTCTTGAAAAAAAAAGGTCTTTTCTTCATATGAAACAAAGTAATGTTGGGCTGTCCTGTGGCTTTTACTCTGAAGGAGTTTTGCCTAAATTTTATTCTTACTCTATTAGTGGTAGCAGTAGAATTTTTTACTGCTACCCTTCATGTTTCTAGTTCTGTGTTCCATTTGGAATACTATTGTAACTTAGTTTATAATCTTTATCAGAATAAATAAACTACAACTGCTGAAGTTTTAAATAAAAAGACAATTTTAGGTGTGCATTACATTTTATGTGCTTAATACTTTCCTGAAATTATTCCTTTTAGGTTATATATCCCTAACAAACTATTTTTATGTTTCTTATATGATTTATAGATTTATTATATGATTCTTATATGATTTCTTAGAGATCCATAAATAAAACATCTCAGAACAGGAAAAGAGTGGGTAAGAAGTCATAAAAACATTATTATGGTGTCTTAATGGCTAAGTGTAAAGAACATGTAACAGAACAATTGGAAGATTCATTTGCTCTTTTTGCTATTCTCTCACCCTTGATTGTAGAAACCTTCTCACTATGAAGTGCCAAGTGGTCAGGACCGTTCAAGCCTCGTCTCAGTGACAGAAGTGATGGGATTAGGACATGTACTCCTATGACTGGCTTTTAAGGCTATGTTGGAAATACAAGATTATACACAATAAATCTAATGGAGTGAGATCTTTACACTGGCAATGAGCAATGATAGCTTGGAAAGTTCAGGTGTCCACTAACTATGTGATTAGAGATGTGGAGTTGACCTTGGTATCAAGATTGGAGGTAAATTTCAAAGGCAGCTAAGGTTGCTGCTGTATTGTAGCTCAATACAGTGTGACCCTGCCTGATAATGGTAAAACACAGAGTAGAAGATAAGCCAGTAAAATGTATAGGAAGGATTTTCCACTGAGAATAATTGCAGGGGGTGATCATCACTTTTGCGTTGAAAATGTACAGCCCATCATTCTACTTTAAACTCTAGAGTATTTCTGATCTGAAGACAATTATAACAAACCAATGTGCTGTGATTGCTGAGCAGATTAAGTGTGTATTACTGTAATATATGTAAAATCTTTATAGGTATGGAGTGCCTTGACCTTCACACTTCATTCTGTGTTGTTAAGTTTCATGGAGAAATGTTCATAATTATGCAATTCACACTCATCTAAGTCTGAATCAGGCAACTGAGATAAGACATTAGGATCATCACTCCAGTGACAAGGTTTGTGACCTATGAAATAAATAACATTATTTCACAATGTATATGCGTTTCTGAAAATTTATGCTATAATATAAATTTACTTGTAGAAAATAAGTTAAAATATCTTCTCTCGGGCTGGGAAGGTGGCTCAGTGGTAGTGTTTGCTTTGCATGCAAGAGGCCCTGGGTTCGATTCTTAAGTAAAAAGAATTCTTAAGCAAAAAGAAAAAAGCCGGAAGTGGCGCTGTGGCTCAAGTGGTAGATCGCTAACCTTGAGCTAACAAGCTGAGGGAAAGCGCCCATGCCCAGAGTTCATGCTCCACGACCGGACTACAAATAATAAAACACTAAAACTACCAGCACAAGTATGTTTTTTGCAGCATTATTACCATATCTAAGGTATGGAACCAATCCAGATGCCCCTCAATAGGTGAATGGATCAGGAAAATGTCATATATATACACAATGGAATTTCATGCTTCTATCAAAAAGAATGACACAGCCCCTTTCTTAAGAAAATGGAAAGACTTGGAAAAAAAATCATTATGTGAAGGAAGCCACACTCAAAGAAACATAGGCTCTATTGTTTCCCTCATTTTTATTAATTAATATATGTTTAGTATAGTCCTGTCAGATAGGTTCATTTTTTTACACCCTTAATATTCGCTTTTTTCTCTCCATCTTCATCTCCCATTCCGTGTGTGTGTGTGTGTGTGTGTGTGTGTGTGTGTGTGTGTGTGTGTGTGTGCAGTAATGAAACTTGACTCAGAGCCTCAAAATCTTGCTTGTTTTTTTCACTCATGACTGACTGAATCTGCACTATTTTAACCAAGGTTTAACTCTGTTTTTGATTGAACAATTGAACATAAATGTCTCATGGATTGCTACCCCAGCCATCTGTGAACCATGATCTTGCAATATCAGCCTCATGAGATGAGATACTGGCATCTAGCTCTATTGCCAAGTGTCATTTCTTTGTTTTGTTTTGTTTTGTTGTTTTTGTGCATCCAAAATCTTTATGGAAAACAAATCCTTTATAATCAGGACTATTCACATAAAATGTTTGTGGTTGAAAGATTACCTTAATAATGTAATCCTTTTGCATCCACATTATGTGATTTGATTTTTTGAACTCTATTGTTGCAGTCAAGTCACTTATATATAATTTGAATCTTCTTGTCTTGGTTTTATAGGGTGTTAGGTGTTTAAAAACAGAATTTATCAAGGTTTAACTCTGCACTACTGAAGCAAGACCTTTATAATTATTCAATGTCCTGTAAATCATAAGTTTATCACTTCTTGAGGCACCATATGAGCACAAATAGTTTCCTATAATACCTCCTTATATTTTAGACCTCAATGCCATGCACAATTCGGCCAAATATGCAAGGCCATCCTTTGTAACTCTCCATTGATTTTCAATGTTCTTCTCTCTACTCTCCAGTGCTAAGTCCTGTGATGGTCATGTTGATTTTCTCCCCTGTTAGATTCATCATTTCATCTTGGGAACTACTGTTATGCACTATTGTACTTCTGTCCATACTCCTTGTGCTTCGGCTTGTACCCATCTCACCTCGAAGGGCTAAAAATTGGTGATATTTGCTTTACTCTTTATCTCAGACATCTATCTTTACTTTCTAGTAATGTATTCATTGAATTCCTTCTGTAAAGTCTAATGCCTTGAAAATTATTACTGCATTTTCATGGTTTTGTTATTTGGCATAAGGGAAGAACATAGATCAGTACTGTAACTTAGGTAAAAGATTATTGCAATCATGCTTCAATAGACCTTGTTCATTGGATAATGTTTACTTGAAGGTCTGCCTGCCTGCTTCCTTTTCACTGTTTTGTTTATTTTTCAATGTAGTCTTTTCTCCTGGAAAATATTTATGGGACTAGTGAAGATCAATTCCTACTATAATTAGTCATTAATTTTATTCCAACCTCATTTCACGGATCCTTCTGAGTTTCTTCAGGGTCTGTGTAGAGCTTCACATTTTTAGATAAGTTTTAACATCAATGCATCCAATGATGAAGACACATTCCTTAAGTCACCATTTTGATGACTGTAAAGAAACCATGCTGCAATCTCACTATATGACAATTTCCTGGTTTTAAATTCTTTTAGATTAAAATTGATGCTGGACATCAAATTCTGTGTATAATTTTATATTTTCCTAATTATTACATAAAGTTAAATATTACATAAAGTATTACATAAAGTTAATATTACATATTAATATTACATAAAGTTAAAACATTATCACTTACTTAGTTTTAGGATTTCTAAAACGGTCAAAGTTCTATTCATTCACAATTTTAAGATAATAGAGTGTCCATTATGACCAAGTGAGATATTTTAAAATTTTTATTTGTAGTCCTTAAAGGTTGTGCTGGGTAATCAAGTCCAGTGCTTCATGTGTCTTAGTCTACTGTGGGCCTCTGAGCCTGATGTGACCTGTGGTTTTATTTTCACTCAACAGGATTAAAGAAAAATTTCACTAGGAAGAAATTATTACTTGCTTACTTTCTCCAATATCTCTTGCATACATAAAAGTATTTAATATAATTCTATACTGACTGAAAATGGTGTTCCTATTAGAGTAATTGTTTATTTTTTGTAGCCCCACTCTTCACTAAGTCTTGTCCCTTTCCTATCCCCCCCCCCTTCCCATAAAACTTTACTGGATCCACTGGAAACACATTTCCATTCAGCCTCATCTTAAAAAGTCCAACCTTAATTAACCTACCCCCCTGGTAGTCCTGCTATAAACTTTCAAGGCCCTGACTGCAACCAGAATCCTTCCTGAAAGCCCTCCTCTGCTACAGGGAAAGCCTTCTTCCACTCCACCCCTTCCTGGAATCCCTTCTCTGCACCACCAGAAACCAGGCAACATCCAAATCTCCTCCTATGATCTGCCTTGCTGCACCAAGAACCCTGCCTACATCGGGCTCCTCCCTCTAATCCTAACTCTAATCCTCTAATCCCTAACTATTCTATTCCCTCATAGTCCCATTGCTCCCATATTTTATTACCTCCAAGCTCTTCCCTTCCGTTTCATACCCCACTCACAACCAGACTTCTCCCTAGACCCCTCTTGGTTTCATCAGAATCTCCATCCATACTAGTCTACTTCTAAGTGGCCTAACGTCTCAAACCCAGCCCTGAAACTACCTCTTCCCACAAAGCCCTTCATGCTTCACCAACAAACCTCCACCTCTCTATAACTGCACTTGTAGCCCCACCTTGGTTGACCAGAAGCTTCTCACACAGCTCATCTCCTGCCTGTAAAGCCAGCCCTGCTCCACCACAGGCCTCTCTACCTCCCATATCTACTCTCTCAATGGCTGCATTGTTCCAGAGATGAATCCTCTCCTTATTGGATCCTCCCAGAGAACCACACCCTACTCAACCAGATACCCTGCCCATAATTACCCAACACCTTTGTAGACCTTCCACTCCTTCTCAAAGTCCCTCTTCCAATTAAACCCATGGCTCCAAGCCTAACCTGCTCTAGAAAACCCTGACTAGATAACCCCCACCACACTATCCCATCTCTCGACTTCCAACGTTGCTCCACTGGAAAACACTGCATCCTTTGGTCTCCTTCTGGAAGTCTCACCAGTCTCAACTGTAAATCCCTGTCCCTTCATAGTCCCTTTTTGAAGGTTGCCTTGCTTTACTGGAAACCCTGTCCAAAGTCTAATGACCTGCCTTGCAACACTGAAATCCCCACCCAACCTTACTCCTCTTTTCGAAGTGGTGACTGGCTACACCAGAAACCCTGTCTTACTAGTCTAGTCCACTGGATCCTATCCCTGCTCTCACAAAGCTCTGTTCCTGAAAATTTCCTCCATACATTGTTACTACATTCTCCTCTGCCAGAAACCCCACCTCCACCCTAACACAGTTCCCAAAGGCCTGCCATTCTCCACCAGAAACCCCGCCCCTTACTAGCCCACTTCTTCCTCGCACCGCTCTGCCCTCTCACAGACCTTGAAAAACCTCTCCCTCATAGCTCCGCATTCCTGCACCAGAATCCCCACCTTCTGTCAATCTCTTGCCTACATTCTCTTCCCTGCCTTATGGAAAACCTCACCCTACATATCCCACAAGGGCTAACAGTGCTACACCACAACCCCTCCTCTAGTAACCTCCTCCTTTGTAGCCTTGTTCTTCCTTTTCAAAGCTCTGCCCCAAACAGCCTCTTCCTCAGTGACCCCACCATCTTCCACTGAAAACCCATCCACCTGCCAGTCTCCATCTTAAATTCCCACCTACTCCACAAGAGACACTTCTCTTAACAAGTCTAGTCTTTTCTGTCCCCACCCTGCTGTCTAAAAGCCCTACACAAACTGGCCTTCACCCTCAAAGCCCCGCCCTGCACCACCACAGAGGCTGTGCCAATATCAACTCCTCCCTTGAAACAGAAAGGGCTCCACCAGAAACCCCACACCACCTCATCCTTGAAGTTCCCACCTAATAACATTTACTACAAATGTGATTTTATAATAATCACAGAATTCATACTAATCCATATGATAAGAAAGCGGTATTGCCAAAAGAAAACAAAAATTAGATAGTTATTAGATGCCTTAGTCTAGTTTGGGGTTCTGTTACCAGGCAGATACACATTGTGTGAAAATGTGTGAACATGATTCCTCTAACTGGAAAGCATTCTTTGAAGTATCAGTAAAGTTTCATGAGTGATCATTTTATTTCTAGAATTTTCGTGCACATTTGTGTCCATTAACTTAAAAATATTAGTTATTTTAAATCCGCTAGTTGGGTTGAGGAAAGAGTAGTAAGATGTAAAAAGATGACTTTAAACTCATCTCTCCAGGGGCTGGGAAGGTGGCTCAGTGGTAGAGTGCTTGCCTTGCATGCCTGAGGCCCTGGGTTCGATTCCTCAGCACCACATAAACAAAAAGAAAAGAGCTGGAAGTGGTGCTGTGGCTCAAGTGGTAGAGCGCTAGCCTTGAGCTGAAGAGCTGTGGGACAGCGCCCAGGCCCAGAGTTCAGGCCCCACGACTGGACCCCAAAAACAAAACAAAACAAAACAAATCAACTCATCTCTCCAATGAATAATTTTGGACTTGCTTACATTACTATGTACCAGAGTTTTTAGTAACAGAAATTCTCTACCAGAATCCATTTTGAATTTCCTCCTTCCACTAAAGTGCCCTTTGGAAAAGATTGAAGTGAGATTATACAGGTAGAATGCCAGAAATAAAAACATATTTGAGATCTTAACAAAATCATGGTGAAGACTCTACCAAATGTGCTTTAAATTTTCTAATAAAAGGAACTTAAGCATATTTAACTGCAGACTTTCTGAAGACTAGAAGACAAAATTATAAGAAATGCCCTCTTATACCATGGTTCTGAAAACAAACCAAAACCAAGGAAAGACAAAATAATGAGACAGAAGGGAATGAGGAACTTGTACATGTGATATAGAATGTAAAAATACACTGAATCAGGTCAAAATAATTTTGGTCACAATGCCTGGTTGTTCAATATATTTCATTGTATATATTGTTCTTTGTTATCCTGTGACTTAATATAGGTCTCAGCAGGGATCTGCCAAGGTAGTTGTGTAGTTAGTCAATTTCATCATTGCAAGATCATCAGGATGATAAACTCCCACACACCTTAACATACCTGCAACAGCACTAGACATACACTCCTATTGGTCCAACAGTGTAAGGTAGAGACTGTATTTTACCCAAGCTTTGTATGTGGTATGCTATGGTTTTTCAGGCTTAATACAAAATGACTCTGCCCAGAATTAAATGAAGACATTTATAGCTAAAATGATTTAGGGTCATTGTTAACATGTAACGCATACTGAGGTTTTTATTTATACCTCTCCTTTTCCCTTTCTTTCTTTTCTTTTCTTTCTTCTTTCTTTCTTTCTTTCTTTCTTTCTTTCTTTCTTTCTTTCTTTCTTTCTTTCTTTCTTTCTTTCTTTCTTTCTTTCTTTCTTTCTTTCTTTCTTTCTTTCTTTCTTTCTTTTTCTTTCCTCTTTTAGGAAATGAGTATACTTGTTTGCTGAACAAGTATTCTACCATTAGAATAATCCTTTTTCAATTTACTTACTTTGCTCATAAGTTATCCAGTTTGCTGAGGCCCGAACACAGGCTAAGTTCCTCACCTCTGTCTCCCAAGTAGCGGGGATTACAAATGCATTCCAACATGTGAACCTTTAGGATGATATGAGACTCGTATTACTTCCCTTGCACACTGGTTCTGATCTGTGATCCTCTCAAATTCTACCTCTTCAATTAGTGATGTGAGTTCCAGTAGCCTGCCCTCAGTATAGATCATCTAAATGAATTATTGAAGGCAATTTCACTTTAATCCCTTTTTTGCCAGTCCAAGAGCTGTTATAGTTTTATTTCTAGACAAATTTTGTGTATATATGCACATTAGCTTTAAAATATTACTTTTTCCCCCTTTTTTCCTTTTTAATTTTCTTGGTCAAGGGGCTTGAATTCTGGGTCTGGGCACTGTCCTTGGGGCTCTTCATATCAAGGCTAGCAGGTTACTAGTTGAGCCACAGTGCCATTTCTGGTTTTCTGGTGGTTAATTGGAAGTAAGTGTGTCATAGATTTCCTGCCAGGGCTAGCTTTGAACTACTATCCTCAAATCCCAGCTCCTGAGTAGCTAAGATTATAGGCATGAGCCACTGGCACACAGCTAAAAATATTACTTATTTTAAGTTCTGTGATTTAATTGAGGGAGTAACATGAGTGTGTATAAAGGTAACTTTCAAGTTACATCTCTAAACAAATTCAGAGTTTCATTTTCATATTTATTGCAGTTATTAATAACAGAAACTCCCAAAGTAACAGAATAATCCTTCATTTTCTCCTTCCCATAGGTACTATTGGAAGAGAATGAGTGCGATCTAAGACAATATGTACTTGAAATTATAAAAAAAATATTTTGATGATACATAAAGAGCCAGATAACACAACGTGCTTTTCATTTTCTAAAGAAAGGAATGTCATGAAAGTATATTTATTGGCAGGCTTTTCACCTGAAAAACAAAGAAAAAACAATATCATAAAAAAGCTGAAGGGGATCAGCAACCATGTAAGTGTGATATAGCATTGGAGACTTTAAGACATGAACTGGTTCAGGTAAAGTAAAACTTTGGAAAAGTTATCTGCTCACTAAATTTATTCATTATAAATTTTTCATTTTATTTATATGTCACTTAATATATAAATACATACATGTGTGTGTAATATATATATCAGCTGTATCTGTCCAGTTAATTGTATGGTTATGTATGGTTAGGTAATTTCATCATGTCAAGTTCATGGACTTCCATAAACCTTAACAACCCTGCAACACCACTGCACATGCAAACTTAAGTGTTCACCATTGTGAGCTAGACCCGTGTTTTACCAAAGCTTTATATATAGGGTGTCATTTTTTTCATTTAGTCTTGACACAAAATGTGTGTGCTCCTAGAAATGATGGTATTAATAACTACAATAATTTAGTGTAAATCTTTACATTGAATGCATGCTCAGTATGAGTTGTTCCTTTTTTCCTTTTCTTATTTTATCTTTAGGAAGTTGATTTGAGTTTTGATGTTGTGTTTGCCAGACAAGTATTCCACCACTGGAGTCACTCCACCAATCCTTTCTTGTTTAAGTTACTTTACTCATAGAGTAGCAATTTTTACACCAAGCCCAAAAAACAAGGATCATTATTGCATTCCAATATCCCTACCTAGTAGGTTGATATGGGTGATACTTTCCTTCCTAGACTGATTTAGAACTGTGATCCTCTCAAATTCTATCACTTCAATTAATTGCGTGAGCTCCAGTTCTCCATACTTCTAGAAGATAGGACAGACATAAATGATTGCAGGTAATTTGAGTGAATCATTGGCTAATATAGGTGATTTGATATTAAAGTGTAGGGTAAGTTTGAAAGTATAATCACAGTAGTCAGATATTTTGCTAAGTAATTTTGTTTCACCTTAATAACACATCTTGACCAGAATTAAGGACTTACTTTTATGTCTGTCAACTTGTATGTCATTTGGTAAAATAAACTTCATGTCTTCCATGTGGGATAAAGAACTTTGAATGGTCTGATGTGCTGGTTCACATCTATAATCATGGTTAGCAATCAGAAATAAATAGATCACAATTTGAACATAGCCTAACCAAAAATTTAAGAAGTCCCAATCTCAACAAACTAGTGGATCATGTTGAATCTTGTCATTAATCTCAGAACCACAAGAGGCTAAGCCTCTGCCTAGTACTTGTGTCACTTGTGTAACTGGGACACTTGGAGGCAGTAACCTCTACTGATGCAGAAACTGGGCTGAGTTTTAGCAAGATGAGGGAGGAGTCTGCCCCACCTTCCTAGGGTCGACCTCACAGAATGCAGTGAGCATGCTTGCTTTCCTCCTCCAAATGGCTTAAGATGCCATGCTGCTGAGTGTTCATTATTTGATTCCAGTGACCTGTGGTAGAGGTGTAAGGAAACATTAAATAAATTTCCCATATGCCAATTAAGCTGCTCTCCCAGCCTCTGAGTTCAACTCAGCAAGTGTTTATTATTTGAGAGTTGAGAATACTGAGGTAGGGGAGAGAGGGAGGGTGAGTGAAAGAGACGAGAGATATAGAGAGAGAGCTGGGCACTGGTGGCTCACACCTGTAGTCCTAGCTACTCAGAAGGCTGAGATCTGAGGATTGTGGTTCAAAGCCAGCCTGGGCAGGAAAGTCCGTGAAACCCTTATCTCCAATAAACCACGCAAAAACCAGAAGTGGCGCTGTGGCTCAAGCAGTAGAGCGCTCACCTTGAGCTCAAGAGCTGAGGGACAGTGCCCAAGCCCAGAGTTCAAACCCCATGACCGACCAAAAAAATAAAAGTGAGAGAGGGGAAGGGAGAAAAGAAAGAAAGGAAGGAAGGAAGGAAGGAAGAAAGAAAGAAAGAAAGAAAGAAAGAAAGAAAGAAAGAAAGAAAGAAAGAAAGGAAGGAAGGAAGGAAGGAAGGAAGGAAGGAAGGAAGGAAGGAAGAAAGAAAGAAAGAAAGAAAGAGAAAAAGAAAGAAAGGAAGGAAGGAAGGAAGGAAGAAAGAAAGAAAGGAAGAAAGAAAGAAAGAAAGAAAATGATTGAGAATGAATTGTTTGGAGTCAGGAGTCATATGTCAGAGGTACTACCTGTATTTGGTGTTAGGTCTGCCCCAGGCCATGCAGAGACTATTCAGACACCTTCACACTTCTTGGCTAAGTTTCACCCCTTCATGTGTTACCTAGTATCTGGCACACATGGAGGCAGCCACCTCCCCATCCTGTTAAGTCACAACCTGGTCAGCCTCTGGTCACACTTTCCATCTGACCAGAGGTGAGCTCCAGAACTTGAAGCCACATCCAGATCCAGTGTATCCAGAGTTTCCCTCAAACGGCCACACCTCATCTGGTCCTTCACATAGATACATCCTTCCCCCAGGTTGGGTCCCCCATTTTTTTACATGGCTTTCCACCATATATGGCATGGGCAGCAGTTCAGTAAATAAATTACTTTACCTGAATGAATACTGTGTGGTGTTCTCTTCATTGGGTACCTAATGAAACTCACCTAATTAATATACTTTACACTTCAGAGTTTCTAGTTATGAATCCATGGTTATTTTTGTGACACATGTGAGATCAGTATCTACAAAACATATTTACTAACTCATCATTCAACAGTATAGTTCTGCCTAGAATCTAATAGCAGCTAAATTAACTATAAAGTCTATTTTGTATGCTTTGCTTTGCTTTGTTTTTGCTTAAAGCAATAGAAGAGTTGGTGAGACAATCTGTGTGAAGCCTCAGGGTCTGTGTTGGAGGGGCAGAATGATGTAGGCTCCGGCCTCAGAATTATCTGAGGACTGTGTTTGTGTATGTGAAAAGCTCTTGGCATGCCAAGCTAGAGAGGGAATATGTTCTCTCTCCCTTTCTCAAAGCTCATGTCAGATTCCTGGGAACTGAGGAAGTAGCTCTTCTGCTCACGTAAGCATAGACGAACAGCTAGTCAAGCATTTTCCTGAGTACAGGGAAGTGGTTTGAACTTGCTCTAAAATAGTTTAGATAAAAATATACAAAGACATTGTCTCATAGTCTAAGCAAAATTGTATCTGTTGAAATTCTTTGTGTGAATGTCTCCTGAATAAATCTTGGCAAAGATAATACTTGCTTGTCTTTAAATACCCACTAGCAATAAAGCACAGCATGCAGTGGCAATTGCTGTTTGCACTCTGTATCCCCTGTGTCCTGGTGATTTTGTGACCCTTACCCAGGGACCCCAATGCCTTAGACGTTGACAACTGGCACCCAAACAAGGACCCTGCAGTGTTGAATTCAGGAAGGTATATACAGGTAAGTACTTTTTTAATTACAGGGTGATGGGACAAGTTAAGTCTACTCCGTACTTACATATGCTAAAACATTTACTTGCTGCTTATGGTATAACTATTTCTTCTTTTGACATAGAAATGTGTATTAATGTAGTTAGGGAATGGAATCCTTGGTTCCCCGTTGAAGGGACATTAGATGTTGATAATTGGAAATGAAAAAAATATAATGTAGAAAGAGCTGTTCGAGAAGGGGAAAGGATTCCTGTTAGTTTTTGTCCTTTTGGGCTATTTTACATACCCTTTTTAAAGCTTTAAATGAGAAAAGAAGCCACCCCTTCTATTGTAGATTTACAATTGGACTCTGAGGTTAAGGACGTAATAGATAAGGATGCATCACAATTAACAGAAAAAACAAGAGGTAAAGAAAACTGAAAAGGAACAATCTGAAAGCGTAAATAGAATGTCTGAGCAAATGGAATTGATTTTATCAAGATTACAACATATGGAGTTAGAAATTAGCAGAGTGAAAGAGAATCTGAGAAAGTGAAAGTAAAACAGCCTTCTCCTCCTCTGCTTGCCGAAGCAATTTTTACCGTGTCACTCCCTCACAAAACAGAAGGCTTAGACAGTGAGTTTGATGATGAAATGCATATTTTTTCTTATCCTGTAATTTGACCACCCCATATGAATGATTTAGCTCAACCAGCCAAATATGAAGGTGTTGTTGTCAATGATATTAGTAAACTTAAGAAGCATTGATGTTGTATGGTCCTCAGTCTCATTATGTTAAGGAATTGCTTAATGGGCTTGCCCGACATTACAATAATTTTGCTCTCGAGGACTGGAAGTTGCTTTGTAGAGCCTAATTAAGGATCCTGAATACCTACAATGGCAAATGTGGTTTACTGAGTTATGTACAGAAAGGACTAGACAAAATGCACAGAGCAATAATCCGCGCCTGTAGGTCATAACCTTTCCCATGTTGAGTATAACAGAACAATATGCAGATGCTCATATGCAAGTGAACTCTCCTGAAGAGATCCATGAGTAGTTACGAGACATAGGTATTGAGGCATGGGAGAGGATTCGGCTGGTAGGAGAGCATTATGGCTCCTGGACAAAAGTAATTCAAAAACTTAATAAACCCTATGTTGAATTTTTATCATGATTGAAACTGACCTTGGAACTTACTGTTGTGGGAGAGGCTGCACAGCAACAACTGCTGGGCATGTTGGCTTGTGAGAATGTTAATGAGGACTGTAGATGAGCCCTATTGCCTATTAAAGAATCTGGGGATGTAAATACATATTTAACGGCGTGTAAAGACATTACATCTGAATCCCGGCTTATGCAGTTGTTTGTGCTGAAACTATGCCCACTACCTTGCATGCTTTACAAACCAAACCCGTTATTCTAAAATGTTTTGAATGTGGTCAAATGGAACATATAAAGAAGAATTGTAAAAAGGCTACTGATGTTAACAAGAGAGGAACAGGAATTTGCCCTAAATGTAAAAAAGGAAAGCACTAGGCAAGAGTGTGTAGATCAAAAATAGACAATAAAGGATAACTATAAAAATACTTACCCTATGCAGGGAAACTCTCCGTCGGGCCAGCCCCGGGGCCCAAGATTAATAACCAAGGGTAGCCAACCATTTTTCTTCCTCGTCCATGCCACAGCCCACAGCGCCGCAACGGACATGCCAATTCATTCATCTACTGAGAGGCATATTGGTTTAAAACATGCTTGCATGTAAGTAACAATTATAGTCATTCAAAAATGACAGATGTCCCCTCCCCAATCATACTGAAATCATGATTTCAAAGTAAGATAGGATTTTATGGTGGTACAAGTGTTGAGATATATGTATGAGTCTAATGTTTATCTTGCACTGAATTAGTCAGGAAGATATCCAATATCATATGGGATAAAAAATGGTAGTGAAAAGATATTCCCTTGAGAAAGATATAGGAGGCTGCGAGAAGTATGGAGAAATTCAGATAATTTTGAAGGTTTTAGAAATGCAAGCTCAAGTATATCTCTTTAAGTGGAAGGGCAAAAGAAAGGGAAGAGAAGAAAATAACTGAAAGCAGATCATTGTCCCAACTTGGAGTACAATATAACTTCCAAATTAAAGAGAGACCAATATAATATGTCCCACTTAATTTAGATACATGCAAAATATTTACTTGGCTTTTTCCCACTTTAATGCTCCAAAATAAATGAAGACTTATAAGAAACTTTATGTGATTGTCGTTACTTCAACCTGAACAATAATTGTGATGAGTCCTTTTTTCTCAGTATGCTCTTGGAAAATACTCCCTAAATTGATGATGTTGTGACTGATTAGAGAGTCAGTGTAATGGGTTTCTACTTGTATGATAATCCCAGAATAGTTTAATGCAGTTTTTTCTCAAGATATCCAAGTAAATTGTCTGACGCTGTACTTTGAACACACCCTCACACCTGAGCACATTATTTGAAATTGCACATCAGCATTTCCTTGGCACAATCTACTTTGTACCTTTGTCTTTTTGCATGTTCCTTTTGATTTCACAGTTGCTCTATTTCCATTTCTTCTGTACAAACTGCTAAAAAGATTGTTCAAATACCACTTCTTGTTTGCAAACACCCAGTCTATGTATGAAGGTACTTTGTCCATGTTAATCAATAGGGTAGTACTCACTCTCTGAGGAGAAAAGTTCCACAGTATAACTCTATGCCCACATTAGATGGTTTAGAATTTAAGGCATTTTGAGACAAACAGTGATATCTGAATTGAAAGGCTCCTTAGGGATATTTTCTTGGAGCTCATTACTTTACCCAGGAGAAATAAAAATATCCACACGGTTTGGAGCTAATTAGTAAGTAACTGAATTAACACTAGATCCTAGATGTTGTGTTATTACAAGTCACCATTGTATTATTGTTACATCAGAATCCTTCCCTAAATGCATATGTGTATCAGAAAATGAAAGAAAGGTATTAAAACAAAATGTCTTATCTTTTTAGGCATTTAGTCCTCGTGGTGAGGGTAATGTCTGAACTCTTCCATTCAATAAAAGCTTAAAGTTTATAAGAGCACTTCTTACATATAAGAATTTGTGGCAGGTTCCTTGAGAGGGTTATTTCAGCATGGAGATATCCCTAACAAGAATTATATTTAAATAGAGTATATGACAGTTATGTCGTATCAATGGCTATTGAGGCATTTTCTATTCTAAAGAAGAATCAATTTGCAGAGTCTTCAGTAACATCAGTAAAGCTGTATGTTCAACCTTTACTTGGTGGTACTTGTCCTGTTTATAATGAATAGCCTGATAAGATAACAAAACATATCTAACAATATTTCAATAAAATTCCAAACTGATGTAGATACATGGATCACTCATTGGAACTGTAGGGCAAATTAGGCTTGTCTGTGCTATAGTTCAACCATAATCTCCTGGTTAAACAGTCTTCAAAAATATTCACAGAATATATCTAAGTAAAGGTCATGACAGTTACATCTGTATAATACTTCTAATGTCAGGATAAAAGCATTTGTTCCCAACATTTAAAATCAACAGGATCTGTTGAATTCATGGATCTAGAATTTTATGGCTTTACATTCATATCTCAAAATTTCATCAATATGACTTACATCTCTACCAGATCACCAAAACACTGTTCTTATTGACCTTGTCTATCGGGCTAGGAAGTTGGCTCAGTGGTAGAGTGCTTGCCTTGCATGCCTAAGGCCCTGGGTTCGATTCCTCAGCACCACATAACCAAAAAAGAAAAAACCAGAAGTGGCGCTGTGACTCAAGTGGTAGAGCACTAGCCTTGAGCTGAAGAGCTGAGGAACAGTGCCCAGGCCCAGAGTTCAGGTCCCATGACCGGACCCCCTGCCCCTAAAAAAAAAAAAAAAAAACTTGTCTATGTCCTTTTAGTTTTCAAATCCAAATAGCATATTTCCTTCAATGTCTCTGTAACAGTTTTGACCTTTTCTTCCTGCAAATTCTTTCCTTTCTTCACTTCTGTAAATCTGTTTTTATTACTTTCTTGTTTCCTTATCTCTTTCTTCCAATCTTGTACACACTGGTGCTCACAATGCTACACTTATGTCATAACTTTTCTTTTCCTCTTCCCTTTAATAATGTCCCCAATTTTATCATTCTTTTTCATATTCATGGTCATGGATATTTTGATGATATCTAAACAGACCTATCTTTGCATCTGTTTAATGTAAACTTTAGAACTGTCAGAGAGTTTTTTCCCCTAAATCCATCATTTTCACCTGTAATCCTTATCACCAAGAATATCACTAACACATTTGCCTGGCCATAGATGTAGAACCCTTTAGATTTCTTCTTACCATTCTACTCCACCCATTATATAAGATGAACGATCAAGATTTTCTTAGTTTCTGTTACTAATTTGATTTCTTTTTTTTTTTTTTTTTTTTTTTTTGGTCATGGGGCTGGAACTCTGGGCCTGTGTGCGGTCACTGTGCTCTTCAGCTCAAGGCGAGCCACTCTACCTCTTGAGATACAGCATTATTTTCGAGTTTTCTAGTGGTTTTCATTGGAGATCAGAGTCTCATGGACTTTTCTGGCCGGGCTGGTTTTGAACCGTGATCCTCAGATCTCAGCCTCCGAGTAGATAGGATTACAGACGTGAGCCACTGGTGCCCAGCACTAATATGATTTTTATGTACTTCTTTTTATGCCCCTGACACAAGTCTGTTTCATGTACTCATCACTGGTCACCTAGTCTTAAACAGCTATTTACAAAGTATGTTTTTTCCCCATAGTCTTTTCATATTGGTCCTCTCCATCAACAAATTACTGCTCCTTGTAAGTATGCAGAGGGAAGAGTTCAGACACAAATTCTAGTATCATTATTTACTCACTACATTGACTGTTGGCCTTACATTTCTCATCTATAAATGGATGTAATCTACCAGAAATATTGAAGAATACATTTGCTTACTCCTAGAGCAAGAAAAAAGAAAAGTGAAGAGTCCTTAGATTTTCCACCTTAGTTTACAAATAAGGAAAGAGTCAAATTCAGTTTGTTGGTATAAAGTCACAAATTGTTTCATGTAGAAAAAAATATATTTTACCTCCTGGCTCTAAGGGCTGTGTCCTTTTAAGGCAACTACAGATATGTAAGTGGTATTATGTAAATTGGGTCATGTGTCTACAGTTACATTGAAGAATATACTCAACATATCACTGGAAAACATTCGTTATTGAATAGTATCTAGATGAGAATGTTACTTGAACTAATCACACTAGGTTGAAAACTAATCTTAGTCCATCAAAATTTTCTTATTGCTGTATGTGTTGCCAAGTGTTCTTCATAAATTTATACATAGATTTTCTTCAGTGAACTGGATAGAAACTAATACTGAATAAGGATTTCTGCCTAATGAGTGAAGCATGATTGAGGTATGTGTTGTTAACTTCTAAGGATATATAACTAAGCCACTGGCTATGTGGGTGGTGAAAGGGTTTCTCCTAAGTTCCCAAGACTAGAAAAAACAAGATCATTTGATAACAAAGCACTCAGCTTATTATATTTTATCTATGTGGGATAATAAACATATGGAAATAAACGATTTTATTTATAAGCAAACAATACCACCAAGAAAAGTGAATAGACATTAGAGAGACTGCAAGAATAACATTAGGGATTTACTGTCTCACCTGATTATGTGATTGTATTTCTTGATATTGAAACTCTCCTCTTGTTATTCTTATTGTATGTAATCCAACTCTGTTTATTATTATGTATTCAATGTGGGAAATCTAGCTTCAAAGATGTCTAAAAATTTTTCCTTTTCAATCATAACATTGTCATTATCAGGGTCACTCGTCACCATCATCTTCAACAAAATTATTATTAGCATAATAAGTGCTAATTATTGAAAGCCTGGTATATGTCTATGATTTTGTATTATTTGTATTTTGATTAATAATTTTAGTATTACCACTGTGCATGCATCCATGTTAAAATTTTGAATAAATTAAGAAATAAAAAAAACTAAGCCATATCAGGTAGCTTGACTATGTGCTAATACAAATTATTGAACAGATTTTTGAAGTATTGCACATTCCTAAGTAGTATGAATTAACTTCCTCTCTCCCTGTCATTACACACAAATATTTAAGGGTTTGAACACAATTTTTTCAAGTAATATACTATAAATATTACTACAAGATCATGTGTATATCTAAAATTACCTTGAAAATAATATATGCTACTTTCTATTGAAATATTAGTCATTTTACTCTAGGAAAATTTTGGAAAAATAGAATATATACCTTTGACATGAAAAGGGTAAAAAAATAGTAGCATAAAAGTTTTGAGGGAGTCTATATATTCAGAAATATGTGTGTGTGTGTGTGTGTGTGTGTGTGTGTGTGTGTGTGTGTGTGTGTGTGTGTGTATAAATGTTATGGGTGGAAATTCATACATTTTTAGAGGGAATTTGTCATCAAATATATATATATACATATATATATAAATTTATGTATAGAATTGTGTGCATTACAGTGAAACAAACATCTTAAAACATAATTAAAATTAAAAAAATCATCAAACCAAGTGCCAGTAACTCACACCTATAATTCTAGCTCCTCTGGCTGCTGAGATCTAAAAGCTGTTTTCACATCTAGCCCCGACAGAAAAGTTCATGTTAGATTCTTATCTCCAGTTAACCACTCAAAAACAGCAATTAGCCCTTTGCTTCAACTAGTACAGTGCTGGCCATGAGCACAAAAAGGCTTAGGGACAATGTCCAGGCCTTACAAACAACAACAACATGCATCACATTAATTTCACAAAAGCATTTTTTAACTGCAGTGAACATTTCTTAGAAACATGAATATATTATCTGACCTTTTCTGCTTGACTCATACATATACTAGATATTGCAAATAAGGGAAACAATGGGACCTATGTTTCTTTGGGCTTGGCTTACTTCACTTATTATAATTTTTTCCAAGTCTTTCCATTTCCTAACAAATGGGGGAATGTCATTCTTTCTGATGGAGGCATAGAAATCCATTATGTATATATACCACATTTTCTTGATCCATTCATCTACTGAGGGGCATCTGGGTTGGTTCCATATCTTAGCTATGGTAAATAATGCTGCAATCAACATAGTTGTGCTGGTAGCTTTAGTGTGATGCAAGGAAAATGAACCCTTAGATATGTATTTAAATGTTTTTTTTCTTTCATGCATTTGTTTCTAACGCATTTATAAGATCATTTCCTTGTTGCTTTATATGTCCCTCCCCCACAGTATAACCCCTGCTTTCACTATATTTGATTTCGGTATAATTTGTGGAGGAGATGGGGAAGAACAAGTCGTTTAAGTATCCAGGTGGGCCCGTTGCAACAATGAGAAGTACAAGTTGTCATGTGGAAAACGAACTTTACAACTTTGGTGGGGGGGCAGAATTGAGTGGGTGGGCGGGGGGAGGCTAGGAAGGGATGTGAAGGGTAAACAAAGGAGGAGGCTGCAATGCTTGATAAGAAATGTACTCATTATCTTGCCCATGTAATTGTAACCTCTCTGTACAGTATGTTCACAAAAAATAAAAATAAAATAAAAAATTTTAAAAAAAGAAACATGAATATATGCCCCTGGAAAATGTTAAGTAAAAAGGATAGAATATTTATGTCTATGTTAAAGACATGACTATTTAGATTGTTTAAGATATTTAGATAATGATTAGGAATTAAGACTAATGATATATAGGTAATAATTGGGACTGGTATTTTATTCTGTTTTATGATAGTAATAAAATGACACTTGTAATGATTATATAAAATTACTCTTGATTGGTATATGAATTATATTAAGGGATAAACTTTTTTGAAGTTTTTTTTATTGTGAAAATACCGTACCAAGGAGTTGCAATTACATGGGCAAGGTATTGAGTACATTTCTTTTCAAGCATTGTTGCC
Source organism: Dipodomys spectabilis (assembly GCF_019054845.1). Classification (NCBI taxonomy): domain Eukaryota; kingdom Metazoa; phylum Chordata; class Mammalia; order Rodentia; family Heteromyidae; genus Dipodomys; species Dipodomys spectabilis. Next base: position 1,728,168 of record NW_024871242.1, read on the forward strand.
TCCTCCTTTGTTTCCCTTTCCAATCCCTTTCATCTCCCCCTACACTGATCCCCACTCCCTCCCTCCCCCATTCCCGGGACAAAGTTGCAAAGTTCGTTTTTCGACATAACAAAAATAACTCCAGATTTCATTGTATTTGATGTTAGTATAATTTGTACAGGGGAAGGGAAAAAACTAATCGTTTAAATAGGAATACAGGTGGAACCATTACAACAATGAAATGTACAAGTCGTTATGCTGAAAAATGAACTTTACAACTTTGGTGGGCGGAGGGGATTAGATAAGGGGGGATATGGGAAGGGATGGGAAGGGGAAACAAAGGAGGAGGTGACAATGCTTGATAAGAAATGTACTCATTATCTTTTCCATGTAATTGTAAGCCATCTGTATGGCATTTTCCAAATTAAAAAAAATACTTCTCAGTCCTATCTCTCAACATTACAGGACTTAACTCTCTAATTAAGCGACATAGACTGTCTAGTTGGATTAAAAAGCAAAATCCTTCTATCTGCTGCCTTCAGGAGTCACACCTTGCCCATAAAAACAAACACATTTTGAAAGTGAAAGACTGGAACAAAATCTACCAAGCAAATGTCCCCCATATACAGGTGGGAGTTGCAATCCTAATATCAGATAAAATAGGCTTCAAATTAAAATTAGTGAGAAGAGAAAAAGAAGGTCGCTACATATTAATTAAGGGTATGCTCCTTCAGGAGGATATTACAATTCTAAATATCTATTTGCCAAACAACGGAGCACACAAATTTATCCAAGAAACAATACTTCCCTTAAAACTCACATAGATCCAAAGACATTAATTGTTGGGAACTTTAACCCACCACTATCCACAGAACATAGATCAACTCAGCAAAAACTCAATAAACTGCAGATCTAAACAACTGCAAGGATCAACAAGATTTAAAAGACCTCTAACGAATATTTCACCCAGCAGTATCAGAATACACGTTTTTCTCAGCAGCATATAGAACATATTCAAAAACTGACCACATTTTAGGTCACAAAACAAAAGTCCAAATTCAGAAACATTGAAATTATACCTTGAATTCTCTCAGACCACAGGAAATAAAATTAGAATCCAGTGCCAAAACCACCAAAGAAAATCCTGTAACACATGGATGCTGAGCAACATACTGTTGAATCACGAGTAAGTCGCATAAGAGATTAGAAAGGAAATTCAAGTGTTCATGATATTCAACAAAATGAACGCACAAATTACCAGCTCCTCTGGGACAGAGAAAAGGCAATACTTAGAGGCAAGTTGGAGAGATATGAAGCCAACAATTTAATGACACATCTGAACCTCCTTGAAAAAGAACAGCAAGACAAACCCCAACCCAGTAGATGGAAAGAAATAATTAAAATTAAATCAGAATTAAATGAATTAGAACCAAAAAAAAAAATAGAATCAACAAAAACAAGAGTTGGTTCTTTGAAAAAATTAACAAAATTGACAGATCCTTAACAAATCTTATCAGAAAAAGAAGAAAACTCACCCAAATAAATAAACTCAGAGATGAGACTGGAAACATCACCAGAGAAACAACCAGGATTCAGAACATTAAAAGGGAATACTTCTCAAAACTACGCTAGTAAGTTTGAGAACTTGGCAGAAATGGACCTTTTCATAGCAAATATTGACATGCCGAAACTAAAGCAAGATGAGTTAAACCATTTTAACAGGCCCATATCAAACATTGAGATAGAAACAGCAATAAGAGAAGTCCCATCTAAAAAAAGCCCAAGACCAGACAGATTTACATCAGAATTCTACAAGGCCTTCAAAGCAGAGCTGACACCAATACTATTCCAACTCTTCAATGTAATTGAAAGAGAAAGTTCACTACAGAACTTATTCAATGAGGCCATAAAAACCCTCATCCCCCAAACCTGGCAGGGACTCATCAAAAAAGAGAACTTTAAACACATTTCTTTGATGAACATTGATGCAAAACTTCTCAACAAAATTTTGGTCAATCGACTTCAACAATTCATCCAAAAAATAATACACCACAATCAAACAGGATTCATTTCAGGGATGCAAAGTTGGTTCAATATACGCAAATCAATTAATATCAATTAACATCGCAACAACAAGAACACGAATAAGAACCACATGGTTATCTCAATTGTTGGAGAAAAAGTATTTGACAACATCCAACAAACCCTTTATGATGAAGGCTCTGGAAAAATTAGGAATCCAGGGAACATTCCTCAATAGAATAAAGGCTGTTTATGACAAACCTATAGCTAGCATTATACTTAATTGTGAAACACTAAAGCCATTTCCTCTTAAATCAACAAGGGGACAACGGATTGCTGGGTCATAGGGGAGCTCTATGTGGAGTCTGTTGAGGAAATTCCATACTACTTTCCAAAGTGGTTGAAAAAGTTTACACTCTCACCAACAATGCAGTAAGGTTCCCTTCTATCCACATCCCCTCCAGCATTTGTTGTTATTAGAGGTCTTGATTTTAGCCATTCTAACTGGAGTGAGATGGTATCTCAATGTTGTTTTGATTTGCATTTTTTCATGGCTAGGGAGGTTGAGCATTTCTTCATGTTTCTATTGGCCTTCCTTCTTTCCTCTTCAGAGAAGTTTCTCTTTAAGTCTTTAGCCCACTTACTTATTAGGCAGTTGTTTCTTTGAAGATTTGTTGTTGGGGGATTTATTTTTTTTGAGTTCCAGGTGTATTTTAGATATGAGACCCTTGTCCGTTGTATGGCTAGTGAAGATCATCTCCCAATCCGTGGGCTTTCTATTGATCTTGCTTGCTATGATCTTTGCCATGCAGAAGCTCTGCAATTTCATGCAATTCCATTTATCCAACATTTTTTTGATCTGTTGTGTTTCTGGGTCTCTATTAAGAAAATTACAGCCTGTGCATCATTAACCAAACGTTCACAAACAAGTCCACATTAAAGTTACCATCACGACTATGTTTATTGAAGCATTATTTACTACAGGTAAGATATGGAACCAACCCAGTTGCCTCTCAGTAGATGAATGGATCAAGAAAATGTGGGTATATATACACAATGGAATTCTATGCCTCCATCAGAAAGAATGACGTTGCCCCATTTGTTAGGAAATGGAAGGGCTTGGAAAAAAAATTATATTAAGTGAGTAAGCCAGGCCCCAAAAAAACATAGGTCCCATCTTTTCCCTTATTAGCAATATCTAGTGTATGTCTGAATCAAGCATAAAAGATCAGATAATTTGATGTTAGGGAAATGAATCCTAAGATATGTATTCAAGTGTTTTTTTTTTCTTTCATTCGATTATTTCTAACACATTTGCAAGTTTATTTCTTGGTTGCTTTGTATGTCTCTCCCCGACAGTATAACTCCTGCTTTCACTGTATTTGATATTGTTATAATTTGTGGAGGAGAAGGGGAAAATCAAATAATTTAAATAGGGATTCAGATGGACCCATTGCATTGCAACAATGAGATGTACAAGTCGTTATGTCAAAAACAAACTTTACAACTTTGGTGCGGGGGGGGGGGAGGATTGGGTGGACGCAGGGGAAGGATGTTAAGGGATGGGAAAAGAAAACAAAGGAGGATGCTACAATGCTTGATAAGAAATGTATTCATTGTTTTGCCCATGTAATTGTAACCCCTCTGTACGGTATTTTCACAATAAAAAAAGAAGTGGACAAAGATGTCCACTCTCTCCACTTTTTTTTTCAATTTAGTATTAGAATGCCAAGCTACAACAATAAGACAAGATGCAAACATAAAATGGAGACAAATAGGGAAAGATGAAGTAAAACTCTCCCTCTTTGCAGATGACATGATCTTGTATTTAAAGTATCCCATGGACTCCACTCCCAAATTACTCATAATGATTCAAAACTATGGCAAAGTAGCCAGTTATAAAATTAACCCTAAAAGACAATGGCTTTTCTCTAATCCAACAATGAGAAAAGTGTGGCTCAAACAAGGAAAACATCTCCATCTACAATAACCCCTCCCCCCCAATAAAACGCCTAGGAATTAAGCAAAAAGTGAAGGATCTTTATGATGAAACTTTTTTATTTTTTGTCAGTCATGGGTCTTGAACTGTGGGCCTGGGTGCTGTCCCACAGCTCTTCAGCTCAAGGCGAGCGCTCTATCACTTGAGGTACAGCACCACTTCCGATTTTCTAGTGGTTTATTGGAGATAACAGTCTCACGGACATTCCTGCCCTGGCTAGCTTTTAACCATGATCCTCAGATCACAGCCTCCTGAGTAGCTAGGATTACAGGCACGAGCCATCAGTGCCTGGCTAATGAAAACTTTAAAAACTTAAAAAAGGAAATCAAAACAGAAATTAGAAAGTGGAAAAACCTCCCATGCTCCTGGATTGGAAGGATCCACATCGTGAAAATGGCAATACTTGCAAAGGCTATCTACAACTTCAATGTAACCCCTATCAATATTCCAACCTCATTCTTGAAGGAAGTAGAAGAGGCATTCCAAAAATTCATACGGAACAATAAAAGACCCCGAATAGCAAAAATCATCAAAAGCTGAAAAAAAAAGTTCTGGAGGAAAATCAATACCAAATTTCAAACTCTACTACAACACCATAGTAATCAAAACAGTTTGATACTGACACAACAACAGACTTCAGGAACAAAGGAATATAATTGAAAATACAGAAATGAACCTACAGACCTATAGCCATCTAATCTGCGATAAGGGAGCTAAAAAATTAAAATAGAAGAAAGACAGACTCTTCAGTAAATGGTGATGGCAAAATTGGTTAACTACTACTTGTAGAAAACTAAAGCTAGATCCTTATATATCACCCTGCACCAGTATCAACTCCAAATGGATCAAAGACCTGGAGTCCAAGCAGACATTCTGAAAACATTACAGAATGGAATTGGAGAAACTCTAAGTCTCCTTGTCACAGGTCAAATTTTTCTTAAAAGAGACCCAGAAACACAACAAATCAAAGAAAGTTTGGACAAATGGGATTTCATGAAATTGCAGAGTTTCTGCATGGCAAAGGATGAAGCTAGCAAGCTCAATAGAAAGCCCAAGGATTAGGAGAAGATCTTCACTAGCCATACAACGGACAAGGGTCTCATATCTAAAATATAACTGGAACTCAAAAAATTAAATCCCTTAACAACAAATCTTCACAGAAACAACTGCCCAATAAATAAGTGGGCTAAAGACTTAAAGAGAAACTTCTCTGAAGAGGAAAGAAGGATGGCCAATAGATACATAAAGGAATGCTCAACCTCCCTAGCTATAAAAGAAATGCAAATCAAAAACAACATTCAGATTCCACCTCACCCCAGTTAGAATGGCTACAATCAAGAACTCTAACAACAGATTCTGTATGGTATGTGGACAGAACGGAACCCTAGTGCATTGTTGGTGGGTGTGTAAACTTGTTCAACCACTTTGGAATGTAGTATGGAGATTCCTCAAAAGACTCCACATAGAGCTCCACTATTTCCCAGCAATCTCACTTTTGAGCATTTACCCGAATGATACAAACATGATTATTTTAAAGCTACCAGCACGACTATGTTTATTGCAGCATTATTTACCATAGGTAAGCTATGGTAGCAACCCAGATGCCCCTCAGTAGATGAATGGATTAAGAAACTGTGGTATATATACACAATGGAATTCTATGCCTCTATCAGAAAGAATGACATTGCCCCATTTATTAGGAAATGGAAAGACTTGGAAAAATTTATTTAAGTGAAGTAAGCCAGGCCCAATGAAACATAGGTCTCATGGTTTCCCTTATTTGCAATAAGGTATATTTGTGAGACAAGCAGAAACGGTCAGATAAGTTGATATTAGGTGAAATGAACCCCAATATAAGTATTCAAATGTTTTTTCTTTCTTTCTTGTGATTGTTTCAAACATTCATATGATGATTTCTTTGTTGGTTTGTATGTCTGATCCCCACAATATAACCCCTGTTTTCACTGTATTTGATGTTGGTATAATTTGTGGAGGGGGATGGGAAGAAACTAATAGTTTAAATAGGGATACAGATGGACCCATAGCAACAATGAGCTATACAAGTCGTTATGTTGAAAAATGAACTTTACAACTTTGGCCTGGGGGAAAGATAGGGGGACACGTGGTCGGGGGATCAGAATGGATGTGAAAGGGAGACAGAGGAGGAGGCAAAAATGCTTGATAAAAAATGTACTCATTACTTTGCTCATGTAATTGTAAGCTCTCTGTACAATATTTTCACAATTAAAAAAAATTAAATATACTATTCAGAAATATATAGAATTAGGGCTGGGAAGGTGGCTCAGTGGTAGAGTGCTTACCTTGCATGCTTGAGGCCCTGAGCTCAATTCCTCAGCACCACATAAGCGAAAAGAAAAAATCCACAAGTGGCGCTATGGCTCAAGTGGTACAGCACTAGCGTTGAGCTGAAGAGCTGATGGACAGCATCCAGACACAGAGTTCAAGCCCCATGACCGGACCACAAAAAATATATATGGAGAGAGAATTATAAGATATAAAAATACTTAAGACTCAGGATCATTGTAGCATTAACAAATATGTGCCCTGTATCTGTTGGATATATTTTCACTTCTGTTATAGTGGCCTTTGAATTATTAAAGTTTATCATCTGATGTTATCTAGTTTATTCTTGCTTTTCTTTAGCCATTAATGAGCGTCCTGAGCATCTAGGAGTACAGGCATGACATATTGGCGCATGTTTTTCTTTCAATAGTTTAAGGGTTTTCCTCTTTCCTTTGAATTCAAACATTGTCCTGTCAGTAATTCTGCACATTTTCAGACTGTTGTTCTCAAAGATGATAAGCATCTGTTT